>NC_044578.1:15884000-15924000 GCF_901933205.1 Camarhynchus parvulus | reverse complement strand
TTATCACAGTGTGATGAAAGAGCCTCCGCCAGGATGTATTGCACCGCTAATTACTGTCCTTTTTCTACAGGCTTCTAATGTGAGGAAAAACACGCGGTGACAAGTGTGGAAAAGAGCAAGCACTAAATTACTGTCAGAAAAATAAACGGCGGAGCGCGGCGCGGAGCGGTGATTTACGGGGGCAATTAGTTACCGCCCCGCGGAGCCGCCGGGGCCGCCGCAGCATCCCCGGGGCTGGCCCGGCTCCGGGGCTGGCCCGGCACCCAGCACGGCCATCCAGGGCTCGTCCCGCTCCTGCGGCTCATTTTTTGCCTACTCCAAAGACAGGGGTGTGGGAGGAGAGCCTGTGTTTGCAGAGGAAGTGGGTGTGCCGTGGATCGTCTTACTTGTGGTGGGTGCCCAGGTGTGGGGTGATTAAAGAAGTGATAAGGTACTGTTATATGAAAAATACTCCTGGAGAGCCAAGGCTGGAAATCTGCTGGACTGGGTGAGAGGGTAGAGGTGGCTCCACAGCTGCTGCACATCTTCTGGAGGTGCTGTGGGCCATTAAGCCTCCCAGTCTTGGAGGAGGGCTAGCTTTGCTGCTAGCTGGGAGTGGACATTTTAAACCTGTTTTCATGCTGTTGTTTCACCAGGGTGGAGTTTAGGGGAGATGTTTTAAATTGAAGCTAGCAGCAAAGAAATGAGGGGCAATTCAAGCCCTGTCCCAGCACAGGACCATGACAGTGATCCCGCAGCCAGCCTGTTGTGGGGTTTTGTAACTTTTTGCCCCATCTGTTCTTGTTGACCTAGCAATCCTTACTTGGTGCCTGTATGCCAATTTTCATTTTATGAGGTTTTATTGGTCACCTAGGCCTTGTGTCCATCCCCTGAGCAGGGGGCACTGTTACCTACAGTCAGATAACGCTGCCATTAGACCTGCCGGCCTGGTGTCTGGCTCCTGCAAATAGCTGGCACTGGGGTAATGGGACACAGCCTGTCCCAGCTCCCTGCAACAGCTGGTGCCAGCCAGCCCTGCCAGGACTGCTGCCAGCAGCAGGAGGAGTGTGCCAGGGCCTGCCCATCAAAGAGCTGACCCATGGCTGCCACCGTGGGACAAAGGGAACACAGCAGAGCACGTCACCTCCTGGGAATGACAGGCGTGTGTCTTTTGGAAGAGGGTGCAAACTGAGAATGCAGAGCTGGCTCTTACAGGTCCTGGTGATGTCAGTAAGTGGCCCTCCCTCCCTGCTCCACTTTCCCAGCTGGTGGGTGGGATGTGACACCTGCCTTTAGGAAGCACTCAAGACTCATGAATGATCACAGAGACAAAACATCAGTGGTTGTTTTGGGGTTTGCCCTAAGCTGCTTCTTCACCTTCTAGAAGTGATTTTTGCAGGGACCTGGGTGTGTGTGTGCCCATGAGGTGCTTATGGTGCTTCCTTTCCTTGCAGGGTGCAGTCCCACTCCTCCCACAAGTTGTGAGGCAGCCTCCTGGTAAGTGATGTGACCAGCACATCTCTCGTGTAATTTTCTTCTTCCCACTGGAAAAATTGTTTATGTTCTTCAAATAAATAATAAATATCTTTAATTCTTGTCTATGGTGTGCTTGTTTTCATTATTGATGGGAAAGTTCAGAATTCTTCGAGTAGGAATTGGAGAGAGAGACCATGAACCATCAATCCCATGGGAATTTCTTCTGTGTATTTCAGACTAGGTCCTAAGAAAGTGCTTAGCACAGTCTTCAGCACAGGTGTGCTTGAAACTGGTGAGAGATATTTCTGAAGCTCTGAATGAAAATGTTTTCCCAGCATCACTGGTATGCCCTGGGCATGGCTCTGCAGCTGCTCTAAAGGCACAGACAGCATTCATGAATCTGACTGCCTTTGATGGGCACTCAGCAGAGAGTGTGGAGGTAAGGTTTGGTGTGAACACAAATCAAAATAAAAATGCAAGTGGGGATCCCACTTGAAAGTCCATATGAACACCTCAAAAGTAATTTTAATTTTTTCCACAACCAGTGAATATTTCTGGGGTACATGTACACAGCAGAGGCTGGGCTTTATCCCCATGCTTTATCCAAGCATCTATGACTCTGAGAGGATGTGTAGAGATTTGGGGCTTCCAGCATTCCTCCAGGGCTGGCTCTGGCACTGTCTAATGTACCTTACCTGAGCTTCTCAGTGATAGGAGTCTCCTGTTCTCTCCTCCTGGTGCTTTCCTACCTGCCAGCTCTTGGATAACTTGCTGTCCCCCCTTGGCACCTTCTTTATCCATTCTGCTGGAGTTTTAAAGAAAGGGGTCAACCCTGGACCTCCTGCTCTCTAGGTGAGTGCTGATCCATGGGATTTCACAGTGGGTGAAGAAGTGGATGCATGCCTGTTTTAAAGCTCAATGCTGCCTGCTCAGAGGATGGCAGCTGGATCCATGTCCCCAGGGATCCAGGGTGAGAAAATCATTCGCATCCTTTGGGGGCAGCAGGGATGCAGAAGTGAATGGAATCCCTTCAAGGCCTTCGAGGGATGGGCTGTGTTGGGACATAACACTGAAGAAGAGTTTTAGATTGATAAAGTGAACACATGTGTTGTGTTAGGCATTGGTTTAGAGGGTGTGGCTCACACTGTGCCACTGTCCCACCTCTGGTGGCTCAGAGCCCCATAGCTGACTTGCTCCTGTGGAATGTGGTGTGCTTGAGGTCCCATATGAGGATCTCATAGCAAGGGCAGTGGCTTTGGCCCTTAGAAACCACAGTGACTATTTTTTTTCAAGGGAAGGTCTTGGAAGAGCAACAATCCTAAAGTGACATGGAGCAGGTGAGTATCACATTTGTTTTATACAGTTTATGTCCATACAAATAATCCCTCTTTGGCGGAGCAGCCAGCACAAGTGCCTGTATTGCAGGATGGCATGATTTGCAGGTGTGCCATGTGAACACACTACAAAATTGCTGTCTGTTACAGCCATGGTTTTGAGGTTAAAATCCAATTTTTTTTTTGATAATGCAGACATAAGAAGTTGTATAGCCATGTTTGTAATTAAATAGCCATTATTGCTGCTCAAATCAGTTGTCATACCCTACATAATAATTGTTGCCATTTCCCCCCCATTTTTATTTTCTATTGAGTAATAAGGGAACAGTAAGGTTTTACATAGTATTCAATGAATCTGGTATTCTGGATGATTTTGGAAAATAATTCCTCATAATTTTGTTTACTGGCTGCTTTTGTTTACTGGGTTGCTGGTTGGTGAGTTAAGCCTCCTCTCCTTGGGGCAGTGCCAGGGCTGTGGTACTGGTGATATTTAGCAAGTCCAGTGGGATGTTGCAGGGGAAGACACAGAAAGGTAAGGTCAAGCCTTCTCAACCTTGACAGCAAGTAGCTTCTCTTTGGGGAAACTGGTTCTTAATGCAGAGGCTGCAGCTTTGCTTTATTTATTCAGACAGTTTTTCTACCTGGCAAATTCCTCCAAACCTGAAGAAGTAGCCAACAACCAAACAGTTAAGAGAAATATCAAAATAAAATATTTCTGATAGATTTCATAAAGTATGAGTCATAGCAGAAAAAATATTTTGGATTAAATATATTGTACTCAATTTTTCAATCCAGTAATGTATTTTTATTTATCTGAAAAGATTTAAGGTGGCCCAAACTGCTTAGATGGCATGTAGGAAGCATTCTAGTTTGACAGAAGCTTGAATTGATTACTTTTCTGAGGGAGGGAAAAAAAAGGAGTTTTATTTAAATCAACTGTAAAGCTTTATATTAAAGGGTGAATATTGGTAGCTGGAGAATACATTCTGCCTTCCCCTCATATTGCAGCTGGACAGCAATAGCCAGCCTTCACTTATTTATTTATTTCCTGCACAGAGGGGAGGAAAATATAGGTCCATGAATCAATCTAGATAATGGGGAAGGCTGAATGTAATAAATAATACAGTAACAACCCTAAACTAATGAGCTGTTGCTAAGGTACATTTCACAGGCTCATCCTCTATATAAAAAGTCACTAATAATCCCTTGGTGTAATCAGATGATAAAGCTTTGCCATAAGGCAACACCTGTGCAATTAAAGCTGTGGATTCTTTTGCACGTTTCATTAATTTCAGGATTTTGTAAAGGCACAATGACTACACTAATAATCTAGTCTACTTGACTCCATGTCTACTGGAAACAGGGTGTCTAATTAGGTAAAGGTAATTAATTAGAGATAAATGGAGCTAATCAGACTCGGTTAACACTAATTCTCTGAATTAAGACATTTTGGGACACCTACTATTCCACTGGCTTTGATGTTTCCCAACAAACACCAAGTTGGAAAGGAGTCAGAAAGCACAACATTTATTCTGCTGGAGATTGCTGGCCCAGTCCTGCAGCAGCACTCACCCCATGCTCTGGCTGGGGCTCTGTGGGACGCAGCTGTGCTCCTCCCTGTGCCTGTGCTGGGAGAGGCATCCCCTCCTGCTGGGGGGTGTGGGAGCCTTGGTTTCACACCCCTGGGAGCCATTTGTTGTATTTTTCCTGGCTTCTGCCAGCATTTTGCTGATTGTGGTATTTCCCCCACAGCTTCTTCTCTTAATGTGGGAATATTTTTAAAATCCACGGTGTGCTGGTGTTTAGAAGGGCCACCATATCCTCTGCTGTGGACAGCATTCAAAATGCAGCATACTGTGCCTTATTTCAAGGAAGAAAGTAGGATAAAATAAAAAATCAAACAAGACAATTTAGAAGAAATCTGTATTATTTAGTGAAAGGATCAGGATTTCACTGGTAGTCTGTGTATTTGTAACTCTTTGGAGGTCATGAGCCTGTTCTGGTGTGATATCAGGTGCTGTTCATCTTGCTTAGGTAATCAACCACAATTGCATTCAGGTGCCAGCATCTTCAAAACTAGCAGGACCACGGGGCAGGGGAGAATAAATGTGAGTGGGGCAAAAAGCGAGCAAGAAATCTCAGTTGCTTCAGTCTTGTGGTATTCCTACATGCTGCTATTGCTAGATCTTGTAAGGAGAGTCCTCTTTGGCTTTTTTTCACAGGTAAATGTTGCTTGCGTGAATTAGAGTGTAATAGTGGTGGCAGATTTGGTGGAAAGATGCTGTGACTGGTAGATGCCTACACTGAAATGATAGTGCTACCACCTCCAGCTTTGTTAGTGTTTGGGGATGGGGCCATGCTGGGCATGTGGAGCAAGTGCATTTTAGAAGGTATTGCCTCTTGTCTCTGCATGGTGTTAAGCTACAAAGATGATTTCCCCTCCCCTGTGGATGGTCTGCTCATTTCAGCTACAAAGCACAGCTGATGGGAGAGTTCTTCATCTATTGCTTGAGTGCTGGGAGGGGTGGGAAGCACTCTCCCTGCCAGCATCTAAAGAAGACCAGATGCTTTTTAAAACTTGTATTTCTAAAATACCTCAGCTGATGTTGCACAGTGTGGTACATAACTAACAAGAGTGAGCCAGGAATGAGTGCTTGTAGGGTGAGCTATAGCCTGAGGTAAGTCTCCATGAGCTGAGCTACACTGGCCTCAACAGAGGAGATGAAATAGAAATGTCCGAATACTTCTATTACAAGATACTTTTTGGATTGACCTTTCAATAACTTGTTAAAGTACAGAAAACATTTCTGTTTTCTAGATGCGAAAAACCTGCTGGGTCACACAGTCCACAAATGCCCCTCTGGATATCTTTAATAGCAGCTTGGTGGCTCTGGGCTTTCAGGAGCTGCTGGGGCTTGGGCCCCACTGTTCAAAATAACTTGCATTTCCAAGGATGGACAAAGCCTGCATAACAGTTTCAGAGCAGTGGATACAGGAGAATTGTTGCAACTGCAGCATCCAGACCAGAGAAGTGATTTGGGGTGTGTGCCCCAGGGAGGCACAGTGCTGCAACTGCAGCATCCAGACCAGAGAAGTGATTTGGGGTGTGTGCCCCAGGGAGGCACAGTGCTGCAACTGCAGCGTCCAGACCAGAGAAGTGATTTGGGGTGTGTGCCCCAGGGAGGCACAGTGCTGCAACTGCAGCATCCAGACCAGAGAAGTGATTTGGGGTGTGTGCCCCAGGGAGGCACAGTGCTGCAACTGCAGCATCCAGACCAGAGAAGTGATTTGGGGTGTGTGCCCCAGGGAGGCACAGTGCTGCAACTGCAGCGTCCAGACCAGAGAAGTGATTTGGGGTGTGTGCCCCTGTGCCCCAGGGAGGCACAGTGCTGCTGCCCCTGGCTTGGCTGCACCCTGTGGGCAGGGTGGTGGGCCTGAGCCCAGAGAGAGAGACACTCCAAGCCTTTGGTTGGGGCTGCAGAGCAGCAGTGTGAGATTCCAAGCCCAATTTACTGACAGCAATTTAACCCTTCTTGTGCTGTTGAGTTCACCAGTCAGTCTTCAATCACATATATATTTTTTTGTATCATAAGAAATTCAGGAGTTTCAGCTCAGCAGGTTTCAGTCCAGTTGCTGATACTGTCATCTGATGCATTTGTGCTTTTGAATCCAGCCCTGTCCATTGCCCAGGCTCCAGTGCTTTGAGGAGGTGCAGTTCAGCATACTGTGCAGGGAAGGGAGATGTCCAGAGGGTCACAGAGCTGCTGATGCCCTGTTTGGGCTGACCACTCTGCACCTGCAGTGCTCAGTGCTTCTCTAGTGGGAAGGTGAGCTGAGTGTCTTGAGTGCCTGGACATGTCAGAGTCTGTTCTGCTTCAGAATAAGATTCACTAAATGTTCTCCAGTCTGACACTCCTTGTCATCTGCAGGCATGGATCAACAGCTACTGGTCTTGGAGACCATGGCAGAGTTGCTGGATGTGCACAGACCTGTTCAGGTGAGTCCTAGCTAAAGGATGGCATTCAGCTCACCTGACTGTGCACAGCTGCAAACAGTTTTCCTTTCCAGACTCCTCTCACTGGAGAGAATTGCGCACAAGCATGGTTACTTTCACTCATTTTGGGGTTTCCCACTGAAGTCATGGGTCTCTTTCAGCAGTGCCTGCTTTCAGAAACTCCCCGGGCAACTTCAGGGTGTGGTCTGCAGGACTGTCTGGGCTCTGTGCTTGTATGGTGTGGTCTTGTGCAGGTTGGTTGTGGCAGGGGAATGGTTCTGTATTGGGAGTGTGGAAAGTAAAAATGAGTGAAAAGGTTGCTGGTTTTTGAATCCAGACATCTCTGCTACCTGCTTTCAGTTTGCTTCACTTCTCTTTGGCTTTGTGAGAGCAAGAATATGTAGTAGAGAAAGCAAAAACTTGTGGCAGGAGAAATAGGACGAGGAATGTCGAGCCCATGGAAAGGAATGAGCGTTGAGGAGGAGCTGGTGGCCGGTGCCAGAGCAGAGCCCCCCGGTCCCAGGTTCCAGAGCAGAGCCCCAGGTGCCAGGGGATGCACAGCTCGGGTTCCAGAGCAGAGCCCCAGGGGTGTGCCCAGCTGTCCCGCAGGGCAGTGTGGGGGCTGTGCACGGCCCGGTGCCACCGCAGGGCACAGGGCACCGAGCTCCTGCCCAGCTCCCTGCCGGGTCTCTGGCTCCCAGCACCAGGATATGGGATAACCCTCAGTGTCCCGGCTGGGCTGCAGTGGATTGGTAGCTGAGAAAGGGGTTTAAAATGTTCCTATGTTCAAATGAATTGTTTTGTTAATTTCAAATGTTAAGTAAATACCTTTAATTGGCTAAATGATAAGAACAGAACATTCTTTAGTGATAAACTCAGTTCTTCTTTCCTCTTTCATTTTTCATAACAACCCTCCCACTTGGCCTTTGCTGTTTGTGAGAGCTGCATCAAAGCAGTTTCTCTCCATGGCTCTGGGCTACAGTGAAGTCCATAACCCAGTGTCTTGTCAGCCACTGGAGTTTTCAAACTAGCCTCAGTATTTGTGCCAGGAATGGAACCTCTGCTCTTAAAAGCAGCAGTGAGTTCCCCGCTCTCCCATGGTATGCAGAACCTTCCTGAGCAGCTGCTGATCAGCACTGATGTCTGTTCACACACAAACACTGGCTGTAAATGTCAGATTTTTCAAAAAACTACTGTGCTAAAGCTAAAGAATATGTTGTGGTTTTTGTTGAATAATAGAGGACTGTGTATAATACCTTATTTCATTATGACCCCTGTTACCTTCCTATAAAGCAAGTCAAAACATTGTTCAGTGTGGGGTTTAACTGCACCACAGTAACAAAATGCTTAATACTTTAAGGAGGGAGTTCTAAAATTTAATAGTTTATTTTATTATTACTCTTTTGGATATAATTAACTAGGTATGCACTTCAAACTGTGTTCTCCTTGCTATTGAAATGTGGTTTTATGTTTCACTCTGGGAGAAAAAGAAGTCTGTCAGACCGTGGGTCTCTCCCTTGGTGCCCATCATTAGAGGCTTTTTAGAGACAAGCAAGCCATTTTGCTGTCATTGGTCTTGTTCAAACAGAGAGTGTTTATCCATGCAGTCCTCTGGGGAAGGGTGTCAGGGAGGGATCTCCAGCCAGCAGCTGACACAGGTACAGCATGCTCAGTTGACTCTCCCCAGTGTTGAGCTTGTATGGTTCTTGCTTCTGAAGCAGCACTCCATGGACAGCCTGTCCTGACTCCAGGTAATGCCTGTGAGTCTGCTGCTCACCTGGGCTGAGACTGTGTTGAATGATCCCATCAGGGGAAAAGGGAATCTGGGCTGGAGGACATGGCAAGGTTGCTGCCAGGGGTTTCACAGTGTCTGGCATTGTCTCCTCAAAGTTTGGCCTTAAAATCCACTCTGTACCGAACAGCACCTTCTGCACAGGCTTTTATTCTCATGTAAAGCCAGACAGGCCAAAGTGTTTGTGTGATAATGCTGAAGAAAAGACCTGTTTGAGGGTATTATTTCATAGTTCCATGCTGAACTTGCAGCTTCATATCAAAGACATCGCATCTCCTTTTCCAAAATACCCAAAGTGACCAGGCTGATCTCCCAGAAGTGTGTGTGCTTCTCTGGTGAACCACACTGCTACAGCAGACTCACCCCTATGAAGAGGTGGACAGAATTCCCAGCTGTGTGCCTGGGGCTCCCTGCCCATGCCTGTTCCTCTGGTCATGCTGCATGTCCTTTCATGGAGCAGAATGACACAAATCTACTTCATTTTATGAGGGCTGAGGCTGGATCCAGTTACAAAACTGCCAGCGAAGCTCACTATATTCCTATCCAGTTTTTTACTAGTCCCTTGGGTGACTCACTTCCCCTCCTTGTATTAACACTCACTAGCTTTCAGATTGATGCAGCTATTTCACAAGTGCCTTTGTCAGGAAGCAGCCAGAAAGCTCTTTTGGGCAGTATGTTGGGGACCACATCTGGAAAGCTTTCCCATCTCAGCAGGAATAGTCCCATGAAAGCATGGAGGCTGGAGAAGGAACATGGGCAGAGCCTGGAGCACCACCCGTATCCTTGAACTGCCTGATCTGTGGCTCTCTGATCGTGGCCCATGGGAGGAGCAGGGGGAGCTCATGTTTGGGGTGGGTGTGTGCCATAAACTGCAACACTAACGGGGTTTGGAGTACAGCTGCTGGTGCCTCTTGCATGAGCTGGGAACTGCTCGTGGCATCGGCTGGGCAGATCCACGTGGCTGGGACTCATGGAAGCCTCCAGATCCCTGTCCATGGCTGCACCAAAGCAGACTCTCCCTGGTGTTGGTGGGGTCCCAGAGGGCTCTGGTGCTGCTGTGCCTTTGCTTGCAGAGCTGGCACTTCCTGAGCAGGCATTTGTGGCAGGGCTGGATGAAGGAGAGGTGCAGGGAGGTGCTCTGGCTGCTCAGGCTGGCTTTTAGGTGCCGGCTGTACCATCTGAAGCACCAAGAACTGAACAGGAGGACTTGTCCTTTAAATAATTTCTCACATGGGACATAAACAACTGAGGAAATTCTCAAAGAATCTTAAGAATGTACATTTTTCTGTCCAGTCTATTTTTTGCTTTAACAAGGTGTTTTCTGTGTGAAGGCTGTTGTTGAGGCTGAGGCCAGTTTTGGATGAGTTCCTGTGCATGACCCCCTCTGTCCTTAGGCACTGCTCTGAGCCTCAGTGCCAGCCCAGAGCCTGTGCAGGCTTTTCCAGCACTGGTGATGGGATGCTGCCTGCCTGTTCTGCATCACCTCCCAGCTCTGTGGGCTCTTGGGGGCTGACTTTACCACCAATCCTGCTGGCAAGGCTCTCAAAGCACATGGCTGCAAATCCTTTTTCCCTTCAGCCTCCTGCCTGTGACTGCTCGGGGTCTCAGTGCTGCGCTGCTCCCAAGGTGGGCTGGTGTGCTTTGTGTCCTTTGGGCTGTGAGTGCCTGTCAGCTGCTGCCAGGGGCTCTGCAGAGATCCTCTCCTGTCCTGTGCTGCTGCTGGGCTCTGCCCCCCTGGCTGCCAGCTCCAGTTCTGCTCAGACCTGGGGACAGTGACATATGGCAGGAGAAAGGCAATTCGGGGCAGGCCCAGAAATCAGAGGCAGTGTTGTTACAAGCTGGGCCGTGGGTTCCCTGGCACAACATGAAAGGCTGTGGTGGTGCCTGCTGGAGCTCGGGCTCCTCTGGCTCTCCTGGCAGCTGCTGGCTCCCCACAGCACTTGTAATCCCTGCCACAGTGGCTGCAGAGGGGCCCAGGGCAAAGGATGTGAGTGGAATTAGCAAATTCTTCCATTCATAGCAAAATTCCTAATTGCACTGGATAATGTTTTGGTCAGTTCCTGATTGTGAATTTCCTAGACCTTGTTTGTTTGCTGAAAAAGTTGAAATGAAACATTTTGGTGTTTCATATTGAATGGTACTTAAAAGCAGTCAAAAGATACAGAGCAGTCTGGAAATGCTTTATTTGCTCATTTCCAACAGACAGCTTTCTGTCCTCTTCTTTGTTTCACTGAGAAAATGATAAACTTTTTCCAAGATTTTTTTTCTGGTTGTCAAGGAGTAAAGGCCACCAGTTCTGACCTCTTGCTAGGATTTCTTTAGATGATTGATTTTGTGAATGACCACAAGTGATAAGGAGGCTGGTGAGGGTGGAACAGCCACACCTGCTGGTTGGCTGCTACAGCCAGGGACATCTGAAGGGGCTGGATGGGACAATGTGGGAGCTGAGGAACCTCTTGAGGGCTTTTGCTAGAAGCTGTGGCACTTGTGGTCTGGGTGCAATCTCCCTCATCTTTCTTCAAATTCCATTTTTTCAGGAAAGCAAAAAAAAAAAAAGACTCATTATGGGAGAGGTTCTCTCAATACACATAATTTGTGAGTTGAAAAATTGGAATGCTAAGTTTAAAGGTTTATTATAATGCTCAAAATAATGCCTGAGATGTTCACCCAGACATTATCTTAGAATAAATCATACAGAATTATAAAGTTTAAAGAAATATGTCTAAGTGTATGTCAGTGATATGATAGTGAGAGATTTGGCTCCTTGTCCCTTCATTAAGGACAAATTCACCCCAAGGGCATAGTCTGATCTTGGCAACTAGTGTTATAATAGCAAAAGAATATTGCCTGCTGGATAGCAGACACTGATGATTAAATTTAAGTGTGTATTGTCCACATAAAGTAAACAACATGCTTTTTTTTATGCTTTTTGTGAACATTCATCACTGGTGCTGAAGATGGAAGATGTGGGCTTGCTAATTATTGTGTTTTTAACTGATAATATACTGTAAATTTTGTATAATGCAACTGTGACCTTATAGACAATACAAGACATGACAGCAGGCCCATAATTATAGTATGCTGAAGAAATGCTTGTTATTATCTACTATTTTTAGGACCAGTGTGGAGAGCCTCTTAATTTACATAAGCTTTAGACATTCACACATTTTCTGTCTTTGCTTATGGATGATAAATTTTGTTCAAATGAAAGATGAAGACGTTGTGTTAGGTGAGAGGTTAGCCAACTGGGAACTTGATTACTGTGAACAACAAAAGCATCAGTAGAAACTGAAAAAGGAGTATTTATTTGAGAAAGAATTGTTTAACCCAAGATTCACAACATGAAAACTGCAGCATTCAAATGGAGTCTCGGTAACTTGTGATTTGAGAACTGGTTAAATGATAATGAGGGGAGAAAAGAAAACAGGGAAAAATCCTATAATCTGTTTATCACAAGGAAAGTGAATGTTGCAGAGTGTTCTTATAAGGAATGTTTTGTGTTGCTGAGGTTTCCCTGTTGAGTACTGGGGACACAAACTATTTCCAGGATGTTCTGTGGGTCCTGCTCACAGCTCTGCCTGCCCAGCTGCTTGCCAGGCCCCTTCCCCTGGCTGTGCCGAGGGCTGCAGCTCGAGTGCCTGGTGAGGTGTCCTGGTTTGGTGGTGTGGGGCAGAGGCTGTGCACCTGCAGGGAGGCACACCACACCCCAGCAGAGGTGTGTTGGGTGCATGGAAGCTGCACCCTCCTGCTGGGGCCTCAGCCTGCCCCAGCCCAGCCTGAGCAGCTGCTTTGCCCCAGCAGAGCCTGGCTGCTGGCTGGGCAGTGCTGGCCGCCAGCAGGGCCACAGCCATCCTCTGGGCTCCCTGCAGCAGCCACTGCTGGCAGCTCTGGCACTGGGTGGTGCTCAGAGTGCTGGGCAAGCTAGAGGAGATGCCAAAGCAATGAACCCTGCCTTGCCTCTCTAAAGTGCCCCTGTGATGTCAGGGAATTCACCCTCTCATCTCCCTCTATGAACTTTGCTGGCCACAGCCTGCATGTTCCCAGGTCAGAGCAGTGTTCCAGAGCCTCCTGTCCCTTCAGGGCTGTGCCTGCCCCCCCATGGAGCAGGCAGGCAGCTGGAGGGGCACAGGAGAGCTGGCAAGGGTTCTTGTTGCACCCTGTGGCTGAGCAGAGCTCCTGGGTTTGTGGTTTTGGTCCAGCAACACTGGTAACCCATTGGTGCAGGGGTGCTACACTGCTCAGCTTCCTTCCGCTGTCTGCAACCCTCACAGGGCTGTTCCCTGCATTAAAAACCAGAGAAAGCAAATAGACACATGGCTGAGACAGACAGATGAAAGGCTTGTTTGTACTCATTACACTGGAGGATATTTTGAGATCAGATCATCCATCTGAAAATCCGACCTTTCATAATACTGCCAAACAAGGTCAGGGATGTCTGCACTTCCCTGCCTCTTATGCAAGTTGGAGCTGCCTGGAAGCACCTTCCACCACTATGACCAAGTTTTCTAAGTTGAATGAAAAAAAGAATTTTTTTTTGATCTCTTGTTTTTATGCTTTGTTTGCCCAGTGTGAGTGATTGTGTGAGGAAAGTCATTAGTTAAAAGAAGCCAAACAAGTTGCCACCATAGAGTACTGCCATATAACCTGCACACTCAATCTGCTCTTCATCTGTTCTTTCCTTTTTCACCTTGTTTAGGTGGACAGAATTGCAGCCCTGAGGACTGCAGTGTCTACAGAAAACCACAGTCAATGCAGATCTTCTTACCCACAGGGATTTTTTAGGATGCAGTGGTTGAAGGCACTGGGCCCCTTACTCCCAGAGTTTTGCCTCCCAGCTGATGGAGATGCACGAGGCAGCAGATGAGTGCACAGTGTGCCTCTGCACAGGTTCTGCCCTGTGCATTTCCCCAGGTGCTGGCTGCTCCATCCAAAGCCAGCAGCAGCTCTCCATGGGGTGTTCAGCAGGGTAAGTAGGAGCATCCAGCACTTGCCCTCAGTTTGCATCTGTCCCCCCAGCAATGTTAGTCCTTTGGGGTCTCCGGGCAGGACGCTTCCTCTCCAATAGCCCAAACTGATTATCTTGTGGTTCTCTCTTTTTGGACCTCAGAACAGAAGTGTATGTGTGTGTGTACTTTGGCTAATACCAGGAAGTCTCTCACAAAGCAGCTCAGCTGTGTGAGGATTTACTGGGTGGGTTTTGCTCAGGAGGAAGCTGTGAGCTGCCAGGGCAGCTCTGAGCATCGATGTGGGATGGGAGCGAAGCTGCCAGGCTGGAGCACCAACACGGGGCTCAGGTACACAAGTGTGTACAAAATAGCTCCAGCTCCAGCCTTCTGTCGAGCAGACCTTTTGTAGCAGCACAGAGGGGCTAGTAACAGGGTGGGAAAGATGACAATATGTTTGATACAAACTTTAATTGCTGAAGGCCTTTCCCAAAGGCCGATAATGGCAAAAGGTGTAAATGGAGGAAGGCTGCGGCTGCCCCAGCTCGCAGATGGGCTGCGAGGAAGCTGTGAACGGCCAAATGATAACAGACTAACCAGGCATTCCAACATCAGCTCATTAGCAATCTGTCAGATATTTTAATTTGTGTACTTGTGGGCTAAGCAGATATTACAGCATTGCCTCAGCTCCCAGGCATCCCTTTAACTCAGAAGGAAGCAGCGAATGAATGAACCTGCCATGTGATCTGGTGTTTTATCACCCTTGGCTTTTGAGGGTCACTTTGAGATCCAGCCACGGTTGTGTGACCTGTGCAGCTCCAGCCTGGCAGGGGGAAAGCAGGAATGTCTGGTGTGTCACTGCTGATGCCCTCAGTCCTGCTTTCTTGGGATACTGCATCAGGGAGACCGTGCCAGCCCACAGTCTCCCAAACATCAAAAGATCAGTTCTCAAAATGTAATAAATTAGTTAAGCAGGGGCCTGAGATAGCAGTGGATAGTTTTTGTTTGTTTCAAATAATTCGGTAATTTCTTAAGACAGCTCTTTCACTAAAAGAGGGAACCAACCATATATGATGGTATTTTTTAGCTGCTAAATCTCTTAAAAAGATTCACCAGACCCTCATCTTGTTGAAACTACTGGTAGCTAACTTTCACATAAGGGTACTTGTGTTAGGTGTTCCCAGTTAATTGACTGTTGTAAGGGCAGTCCTTCCAAACTCCAGCTGTCCAGGTGTCCCCTGGCTCGGGAGAGCAGGCTGCTCGGAGGCTGAAGCCCACAGCCCAGCAGCTGCCATGCTGTGCAGCCCCACAGCCCAGCCTGCTGTGCCGGGGCAGGGGGCTGTATGGGTGCTGCTCTGTCAGCAGTGTGTGCCCACACACTGAGAGGAGCAGGCAGGCATTGCATGTCTGGAAGGTCTTTTAATCATGCTTAGTTTTGTAATATTATCCCTGAAGCTGCTGAGAATTAAGTCGTACCTCCATAATCAGAATGAGTATGACGGGGCAATGTAGTCAAGTGCCAAAATGCAGGGTCCTCCTGGGGCAGGAGGAGTTACTGACAGAGCCCTTCAATCACACAGAGATCCTCCTGTGCAGCCTGGCCGGCCTCTCGGGCACCTCACACCTCAATGTTACAGGAAAATGCCTTTATTTCTTTAGCTTAGGCATGTCAGGGTTGGCTGTGAACTAAGAGACACTGAAAATGATGGGATTTGTCTGTCAGACCACAATTTTGAGATGGTATTTCTTTTAATCCAATTTAGTTTTACATATTGGCATGAAGCATTACAGTTGATTGCATAGAATTACATTGGAATCTCTCAGCAGCTTGATCAAGAAATGATATCAGCTCCAAGTAGGCCTGACTATATGTTGGCATTGAAAATGTTACAGGCACATGGCCATGTTCTGATTCATTCCTAATGAGATTTTGAAGTTCACACTATAAAATGTTCTGTCAATTAAGTCAGAAATTCATAGCAACATATTTACTTCAGTTAACAGTGTGTCCTTTCAGTGCAGGGATCCCAGCTGTTACGATGGTGTTTTCTAGTTCCACAGCCTCATCAAAGCCCATTCAAATATTTTCATTAATCCATGTTTGTAATCCATGTTTGTCTGTGGTTTTGACTGCAAAAACAGCTCTGTGGCATATACTCAGTGAGAAGGAAGCAGCCTAAAAGACAGTTGCAATACAAATAGCTGTTGTTCTGTAGCGCCCCATGGCTGGAATCAAACTGGGCAGAAAAAAATCTGCTTTACCAGTAGCAGGTTTTTTTGGTACAGGTTTCTGCTTCCCGTCGAGGCTGACTCCCAGGATAACATGTTGTGGGAACACCACTGTGCTCTGTGCCTCAGAGGGGCTGCTGGGGGAACTGCTTGTGCTTGTCACCAATTAACAGAGATGGACAAGCAGATGAGGGGAAACAGTGCTTTTCTGCTTAAGGTAGCACAAGTCAGGAAGGTGCAAAGCTCTTGGCAGCTCCTGCATTGGCTGTAACACAGAAAGCAGCTCTCACTTAGCTTCAGAGCACAGAGTGTCGTGTTCTGCTTTAATTCAGTAAGTCCTACTTTATTTAGTTGAGTTTATTGATTTGGGAACCAATGAACTAGTAGTAACTGAAGTGACTTGGTCTTTTTAAATGTGAATCCCTTTTCTTCTCACCTTTCAGGTGTTGGAAGCTCTGATGGCTGCTCTGTGGCAGGAGACAGCTCCAACCCAACTCCCCCTCTCTACAAGCCTGCTAGCCAAGGGATCTGCAAGAGGGTGTTTTACAACTTCTGAAAAGTATTGAAATCAGTCAGGTTGCCAAGTGGGGGCTTAAGGATGACTGAGGAATGCCTGCCTCTCAGGAGCAGGGGTTGAGGGACTGCAGGCTTGAGAATGACAGGTGGGTAGTGCCTGCTTTGGAGACATTCCTGCCACTTGTGCATGCCAGTGCTCTGCCCCACGACAGAGAAGAACATCTTAATGTCATGGGGAAAAATGCCACAAACTTGATGGTGAGCTCCAGAAACTTTGGGACCCTGTAGTGCTACCTTTGTGCCATGTTTCCCTTCTAAATGTCCCTTGGTCTTGGAGTTCTGTGATTTTAGGAAGCAGAGCAGGAGCCACCCTCCAGTGTCAACACTGCCCATGCAGCAGGCATGGCCAGCCACATGCAGGGGAGGTGGCTTCGACACAGAGGTTGTGGTGAGGGTAAATGATGTACTATTAACACACATGCTTTCCCTAGCCTTGCCAGGGACTTATTCCCAAGTGCAGTTGTGTTCACAGCTTCCTCAGTCTCAAGATCAGGTGGGATTTTTCTTCTTTCTTTGCAAGTTCTGACTTTGAACATAGGACCAGTTTTAAAGCAACTGTCTAGTTTGATGGGGAATTTAATATGTTCTGAACTTTGTGAGAGGATAACTATTTGGTAGATAAGCCATCATGTTAAAGCTGGGAAACTGCAGTGAACCTGTATGATTCTTAAAGCTGCTTGGTCCAGCACTTGGGTATTGTTGATTTCTTTGCTTATTTTGGGAAAATAAGGGAGGATTTTATGTTGCACCATATATTACAGACCCTATAAATCGGCTGGGTAGAGCTGATTGCTTGTGAAAGGTTTTAATCCCCTCAGACTGTTTCCGGCTGTACTGTTCACCTAGGATCCTTTACCCAGTTAAAATGTTGCTCACATGTGAAATACCCAGCTCTGGTGTTTCTCAGTGAGCTCCATGTACTGGCCAAATTCCACTCCAATGCACCTCAGGCACCTCTGCAGGCACTGAGGTTTCCCAGGAACAGCAGCTCCTTGCTGCCAACAGTGGGAACACCCAGGGCAGCATTTGGGCCTGGGAGCACATCCCCTACAGCAGGAGGTTACAAATGTCACCTGCAAGGGTTTCTTTTGTGCACTTTGAGTCTTTCCAGGCAGCTGTGGTGGAGCCTTCCTTCTCCACCCTGTGTGTGGTACAACACCAAACAGCCCTTGCAACGCTCATGTTGTCACAGCACAGTGTGCCACTCGAGATACAAATGCCCTTTTATTTTCACTAAAGCACTGCAAGCAGCACTGACAGCAAAGCAGCAATATGTGCTGTCTGTGCATGGATAATAAATACTGTTGGCTTGAAATTCCTGTGCACATTGGGCATGGATTGTGTTTTACCACATCACAGGATACAGTGACAACAAAGGAGCTCCTTCCCCTTAGCATAAGGTAAACAACAAACAAGCAAAGCTAGTTTGGCTGTCACTGTGATGATCAGCACCTCCATCCAGGAGCACCAAGACTCAGTATTGCTTTCATTTCACAAACAGAGGTAATGGCAAAGCCACTTCCCTCCTAGCTATCAAAAGCTTATAAAGAGGCTGTTTCATCTGAAGCTTTGTGTAGGCACATCGTACAAATATTTCACCAGAATACATTAGAACTGTGGCATTGCTACTTTCTTCACCACTGCACAGGAATTACCAATGTGGCCACCAGTCATTGTCAAGGTGTTTTCATCCTGCATTTCCTTTTATAGTTTTGTTTTTTTTATTCTAATATTGCCTTTCTTCTCTCCACTCCCCACTGTGACTGAAGGGCAAAGCTTAGTCTAACAAGAGCTGAATAACGCACAAGTACGTATGGGGAGCGTTACAGCTTTCAAGTCCCATCTGGGAAGAGTGCAGGCTCCTGCAAGTCTGATGCTCTAGTGGAGGTTACCTGGAGTTGATGAGTGACAAACACACAAAATGGTGTATTTTTAAGGAGCAGCATCATCTTAACTGCTGACCTACTTGCCCAATAGAAAGTGAGACAGGAGCTGCAAGTTTTCTCCTTCTCACCTGATGTAAGTGAAGGCATCCAGCTTTGAAGCTCTCCAGCCTGACCCTTTGCCGTCAGTGGTTTGCAGATGCTTGAGGCACCTCACTTCACAAGTGGCCTCAAGCAGATGGATGATTGGATTGTAGGTGAGTGGTTCAGCCAACAGAATTTCTTGCCTATCTCAGGTTTTCCATGGCAGGACCTTTTCCAGGTGCTGCTGGGAGTGTGCATGGTTTCCACCACTCAGGGAGTTGGTGGGTCTGGGGCTTTGGTGGACCCAGTGTGCTCCAAGTGCTCCTTGTCTGAGCCCTGCCACCAGCTCCTGGCACACTGCCTGTGTGTGCTATGGCCACTGCATGGCTCCTGGGTGGCACAGGAGGTCACCTGCACTGGTGTGGGTACTTAGCATGGGCCGTTCACTTAGGAGTTGGATATGATGATCCTTCCAGCTCAGACTATTCTGTGATTATTGCATTTTTTGTGAAAGGACATTGGAGGAAAACAATTTCACAGCACTAGCAGTAGGATTTTGGGGGGCGGGGGGGGAAGACCTCTGCTAGGGAAAAGCCCTACAGATGGAGAGGCCCATGAGAAGCTCTCAGCCAAAACCTGGAAACAAAATCTGATACAGATTTAATAGGGATCAAAACCAAAATATTATGTTTGATATGAGATGATGCAGACATTTGAATGAATCTGCTTCTGGTATAACAAGAAGGTGGAAAGTCTCCTTTCTTGGAGGGGAAAAAAGTTAAGCAAAAATCAGATCAGATAGAGGAGAAACTGGAGTCAGAACTGCTGTAGGATGAGGGAAAGCAAGAGGCTTGGTGAGGCTGCAAGTTGGAGAAGATGGGAAAAACATCTGTGTTGTTGGAGAGACACTGGAGGAGGTTTGCTGCTGTAGATGACTGTTTTTCATTTTTTTCTCTCCTGAGATGAGGGGCCAATATTCTACTGAGTTTCCACAAGGCTTCCTTCCCTTCTTCTCCAGACCAGGTCTCTGGGGGTGATGCTCTTGGACTGATCAACGCTCCCTGCAAGCAGCTAAGGACCTGCACATGCCACTGAGAGGAGGAATATATATGCTTCAGGAAAGGACTTTATGGCCAGGTGAGGAAACCTTAGCAAGCTCCCAGTGGTGCTGCTGCCCTGCCTGTCCTGCCCATCACAGTTTGCTGTCCTTGCAAACCTGGGTGCCCCACTGTGGCCAGGGGACAGCTCCCTGTGGCACTGTCTGGGGAGCAGCCCATGGACCTGTGTGCTGCTCCCCTAGGCCCACACTCAGAATGAAGCAGAATTCAGCTGAAGTAAACAAATGCTGGTTTTGATTGCATCAGCAAGGCAGCAGGGGAAGCAGCAGAGGGGACTGGTGTGCAGGAATGCCTGACCGTGCTGCGGGGAGCGGCCGGGCAAGGGGAGCGCCGCTCCCAGGGCTGCTGCGCGCGACCTGGCACAGCCCCATCTCCATTATTTCCAGGCAGCCTCACACTCCCTTCGCAGCCCACGGAGCCACCAGGCAGGCTGCCAGCAGAGGCAGCATTCTGGCAGGTTTTTAAACGCTGACTGAGTGTGTGTGTGGCAGGCCATTTGTACCATATGGCACCCAAGAGCTAATCCGGGAGAGGGTCCTGGGCAGTGAGGGGGCCAGAGCTGAAATGCCATTTAGAAGTGAAACATCAGCCCAAGTGGCACAAGGCCACAATGCCAGACAATGAAAGAGACCAGGGGTGGGAAGGGAGCTGGAGAGCAGGGGAGGACTGTGCTCTTGAAGGCAGCCGAATTTCTTTACCTCCTGCTGTCCATATTCACAGAGTGCTTAGAAATGCTGTTATCTTGAGTATGAGCATATATTATGAATATTGAAATAGAGATCTCAATATATGTGATGTATTTTGTATGCATGTGTTGCTTTGCTCAGAAAACGTGATGAAGAAAAAGCAGAGCTGTACAGAAAAGTACATTTCTGGCTCTGCCCTGCAGTGGGGAGCTGGTGCTGGTGGCTGCTGTTGTCATGATCTGTATGCACTGGAAGCTATTGATCTCAAAGGGGTCCATCAGCTGACAGGGTGGGAACCCTGAGCTTCAGCTGGTATTGACCATTTTGGCCTTGGGAAGTCGAGTAGATCTGGTCCATGGTCATGTTGCCTTTGAAAGGATGTTTTATCCTCCAAAGATCAATTGGTAGAGTTTTCATTTACAGTCTTGTTATATTAAACAAATGACATTGTGTAATCGTTTGCTCTCTGCTCTTGGGCTCTAATGGATAGCACTTGTCACAGTTATTGATTTTTCCTCTCTTACAGAAATCTAGCACTTCAGGAATATTGAGTCATGCTACTATCCAGACAGGTGCCAAGCCTCTGAATGACAGACAACAAGCTGTTGTCACTGTAAACACTTGATAGGTGGCAAAAAAACTAGCAAGAGTGTCATTTATCCTCTAAAATACTGTAAATAAGATGTAGGCTAGGTAGTTCTTTGATGCCTTAGCTTATAAAGAAGATAGGATTTGTTATCTGGAATAGGCTGATTTCCTGTGTGCTCCCTTCACTGTGGTGACTGTGACCAGATGCCCTGGTGGATGGTTCCAGTGAGCTGATCCCCACAGTGAGCAGGTTATTCCCAGATTTATGAGTTTCATCTGAGCAGAGCAGGAATGCTTGTTCTGACCTGGATGCTGCTGATGTCAGAAACCTGGGGACACTTCACAGTGCTCCTTTCCTTCTTGGGATGTCCCTGCATTTTTGGATCACTGCTGCATTGGTTGTCTGCCTTGGATGAAGATGTCCAAAACAGTAAGTGGTTGCAGCAATTTTAAACTCCCCCAAGGTATAGGTAATGAAATTATCTTCAAACAGGCATTATCTTGCTTTTGTCCTCACCATAATTAATTTGTGTTTTGGGTTGTTTTCTTTAATGTACAGGTGAAGGGTGGTAGCTCTGCTGATCTGCCATGTGCCACGTGTGTGTGCTGCTTCCTCCTAGCACGAGGGCGCAGAGACCCATGGGGCTGGAGCAGGATGGCACAGTGTGATCTTGTCTCAAGCAGCTTTCAATGAAAATGAGCATTGGCTTGATCTGGGTATGGAAAAATGCCTGGGATTCTTGTCTTGACAAAGGGAAGAGGGCAAAGTTTAGAAGCAAGTCATGAACTGGTGATCTAGAATTAAAATACTAGAAAAGGATGCCCAAAAGCAACAAAAAGTGTGTGCTTCTGCTTAACTGTGTATCTGTTTTTCACAGAAAAATGCAATGTGAACATAAAAGCAGAGAGCACTCAAAACCAACTTCCTGGATGGAGAGAGAAGAGCTCCAGCAGGGTGGCCCTTTGCTGTGCACTGACAGGCTGGGATGGGATGTGTAAGGCACAGCTGTGTGTTTGCAGCCTTGCCCCTGTGGTGTCTTGGGGACAGAAGTGACACTGTGCTTGTTCCCGGTGCCGCCACGCATCCCTGCCAGGGCTGCATGCTCTCATACAAAGCCCTGGAGGCCATCTCACCTCCACCACAGCTCACCTAGCTTAATGGCTTCCTAAAACACTTTCAGGAGAAACTAAACCAGCTGTGCTTATTTGACTTGGAGGAGCTGCTTAGTATGCACGTCATTTCTGCATCTACACAGCAAGTGAATAGCCTGGGCCTTTCCTTATTACACCAGTGAATAGCAGGCTTACACAAGCTAGTGAAAACAGCTTCCACATCAGGAGGAAGAGAAATCTGTAGTTGTTGGGGAAAATCTTTCAGGCATTTAGAGCTGTAAAGTTGTCTGAAGCAGTTGTTGGTTATGATACCACCTTTGTCCATGGCTTGCTGTTTAACAGCATGGTGTGTTGGTGCTGGTGATCCCACACATTGTTGTCAACACAGGCGGTGGTGGAGAAGGCTGTGTGTGTTTAAAAAGGGCTTGGGAACAGCTTAACAGTAATGCAAAAATACCCGTGTGTCTGCCCCATTCCTGTTGCCTGACTCCATAAAGCAGCTTTTCTCCTCTAGCTTTGGGCTCTGCACCCTTACAGCTATCAACCCTTAATAGGCCCCATCTGATTTTTATATTTCAAAACACTGCTTCTGATGTTTCCTCCTCTATCTCCCTCTCTGCTCCATCTTCTCAGTGCTTCTAGCTTTTTCCTTAGGCTCGAGTCCTGTCTCAGCCTGGTAAGTGATTCTGCTTCTTTTGAGATCCAGCTCTGAGCTTTGCCATCACTCCCTGTGGAAGGGAGGTTTTGCAGGCTCTTTCATATGTCTGAGTTGCCAGGTTATCTGCTTTCTTGCTGTATGTCTGTTAAAAGAAGCAGCTGGTTTATCTAATGGTGTCTGCTGCTGTAAACTGTGTTGCTAATTTTGCTAATTGTTCACCCTTTTGATACTTTTTTTCTTAATTCTTCCTCTGCTGTCTCACTAGCCAGATTTCCCAAATAGCAAGAGAGCACCTTGGTCATTTTTCTTCTTGACTAAATCCTTTAAATTTCTCGCTTCTCTTCAGGAGTCCCAGAAAGAATATCTTCTAGGGACACAGTGGCTGTATGGCTGTCAGGCCTCCTTTGTATCCCTGTGTGCAGCCCTCGCTGGTGTAATGCACTCACTTATCCCTGAGCTCAGCACACCAGCCACCCATCCCTTGAGTTTTCTTTCTTCTGCTTCCCCTTCACTCCTGCATCCTCCCTCCTGCTGCTGGGAAGGGCTCTCCTCAGCTGCCACCCCCTGGATGCAGGGGCACAGGGATGTTGGGCAGGGCAGATCCTTGCAGCAGTAACCCAAGCTGCTCCATGAAACCAGGGCTGGATTCTGGGCAGTCTTTAAGTGCCTTCAGCTCTTCCCTCCCAGGCCCTGTCTGGATGGACACATTCCTTAGGAAAGCTTTATCTACTGACATGGAAGATAGAATTATTAACTGTCCTTTTTTTTAGCTACATATTGCCCAGAAAATAGATTTCTGAACCCCCAAAATATTGTAAATACATTAAAAGAACTATTATGAAAGAGAGGTGCTAAAGTTATTCTGGAGATTTAAATCATAAAACTTTAATCAAATTATTAAGTTCAAGTCTAGATACAGACTATTTCACTGAGCTTTAGTGAATGTTCCCTTTAGAAGACATTCTAATTTATGACTGCTTAGGTAGAGAGTACAATAGTTTGCATAAAGAAATGGAACTGGAGGCTCTTTCACTGCACTGTAGTGCTGCAATCATATCTACCATCTACTGTCAAATATTAATCTTTTTTGAATCCCCAAATTCTTTTTTTACAAAATGGTAAGCTTGGACTATGAACCAGGATTTATATAGCTGTTTCAGGAATTGTTTTTTTAAAGCACATGACAATGAAAACTTGATTAGAGGACTGCAGCTCCCTGTCCTGGAGGGAGTGAAAGCCCTCTTGGTTTTTGTAAAGGTGGCTCACCTGATGGCAAAGGCACTGCCTGGAATATTTTGCAAATTGGCGTTTCTGTTTGTTGATTCCATATTAAACAGAATAACCAAGCATGCTGAAGGTAAAGCCCTGGTTTAATTAACCCTCTTGGTGTAGTACCATGTGATTAAATGTGACTGAGCTGCTCCTTGGGGCTTCTGCTACTGAAAATACTAACAATAATCATTTGTTTTCTTTTTATATTTAAACACATTATTGCATAGCTTGGTGCAGAGATAATTACCAATTTTATCTCCTGTGTTTTTCTAATGTTCATTAATAACAATAAAGGGTTGTAGGTTAAAAACTCATTTAATTGCCTTTATGTTAATGACATTATGAATAGCCTTAGCTACAAGATTTTAATTCTGTCCAGTATCCTGTTTCTCAGTAAAGCCCCTGGAGAGCTGCTCATTTTATCAGCATTACTGATTCAGAGTTTTTCCTTGCAGGTGGGTTTTTGTACATAATCAGAATTAATGCACAACACATTTTGCAAGGAACAGAGTAGAAGCTCTCTGAATAAGTAATTAACTAGAATGCCCAAGGAAAAATGCCTGAGCAAATTTTTTAGCATATTCATAAAACATTAAGAAGAGTCACAAACACAGTGGAAACAATTTACTAGTAATATGCTTTCATGCCATTTTCTAACTCTCTTCTTTTTTTTCTCTCCTTCTCTTTCCCTTTTAATGAATGGAGTAAAAACCATGGAAATTTCAGCTCTCATTAAAGAGCACCTGCCCTTGGAACAGATTATATTCTGAGCTGCATTGGACAGGACTTATTGGAAGATAAATGGAAGTCAATACTAGGCTTTTTCAAAGTAAACAAAAAATGGACTTTTCTACTTCATGTATAAATAGCCTCCTTTCTACATCACCTCCTTAGTGCTGAAAGATAGAAGGAAGGAAAGGTTATCTCAGTTACTTATGTGTCTAGTGGTAATTAATAGATCCCTCAAAGATGCTGATGGTGTGCAATATGTTTGGAATATGCCAAAGTGGATCCAGATATTTTTTCCATTGTTTGGTTGAGTAAAGTGTGTGGGTCTGGCCCTCACATGCAGGGTAGATGAAATACTTCCTTGCCAGTAGCTCAGCCATAGGATCTGTCTGTTCCCGCTCTCTGTTCTCTAGTTTAGCACAGGGATCTCAGCAGTGGCTCTTCTCTGCTGGACCCTACACTGCAGTGATTGCTGTAGCCAAATGGAAAATATTGGGCTGGGCAGATGGAGCAACCCAGCTGCACTAGAGAGAAAGCAACATCTGGGCAGGTGTGGGCTCCTCTAAGCACCCTCTGCAGGACCAGGAAGGGCTCCCTGCCTTGGTGGTCCCTGCTTGGCTCCAGACCCAAGAGCTGCAGTCCCTGTGTGGGAGCAGGCAGAGGTCCTGCTGCCCTGGCTCCCTGTGTCTCCAGGCTGAGGCTGCGCTGGAGGCATCCAGAAGGGGCACGCCTAACCCACCCTGTCAGCCTGAGTAGACATGGGTGATGCCATGGCTGTAGGCACTGGGCAGTCAACACTGCAGTCCTTAACCATTGAAAGTCTGGAGCAGAGAAGTGAGATGGTCCTAAATACCTTCATGTTAAAGAAAAGTAAGTCTGAAAGGTGTTTGTATTTCTCTTCTAGCACCGGCTCTTGAGGTTTTGCTCATAATCACATGGACTTGCTGTTCAGAGGGACTGCCATCCTCAGGTGGTCAAGTGGTTCTGGGGGCCAGAGCTGCCTCAGGAAAATGTTGAGTCCTCCAATGCCTGTGGCATGATGCTAGAGCTGTGTCAGTGAGGCTGCAGGGGTCCAGTCTGCACACAGAGATAGGAGACCAAGGATGTCACAGGGTGGTACCAAAATGTCACTGTGGGCAATGGCTTCACCCTTTCCTTCTGGGGCGGCACGACTGACCTGGAAGGCTTTTCCCTTCAAAGGTGAAAATCTTGGACAGTTTTTCTGGGGATTGCTGGATCAGCCCATGCTGATCTGCTGGCTGGTGGCTCCTGATGAAGAGCCAGTGGTGCGATGGGTTATTGAGGACCGTCGCTTCAGTTCAGTGTGAAAGCAGTGAGCTGGAGCAAAGGTCCTGCCCTGCCAAGCCTGGCCTGTTTGCCACTGAAATCCCTGCCAGCAACTGTTCCTTTAATGATCTTTTTGACAGGCAGAGAGAGCACCATTGTTTGCTTAGTTTGCTTTAAAAATAGATTTCTAAATTTGCAAGCGACAGTTCAATGTGTGTCTGAAACATGGTGCCCCAGGGTGCGCGGGAGCACCAGAACCACAAACATGGCACGAGCTTGTGGGGACATGGGAAATGGCAGCACTAGGGAGGCTAATGTGATTAAGTCATGTACAACTCAATTAGTTTCCCTTTTCCTCCCATGGTAGGTGGCAGGCCTGGCTGGTCACTTGCTGGTGGATGGAGACGTTGCATCCAAGGTCACACTGAGTGCACGGTGGCACTGAAGTCACACAGTTCTAGTTTGACCCTGGCTGTGCAGGGCTCTTATAGAGCTGGGAGCAGAGGATGAGCAGCCCTTCAGGTCTCCATCCTGCATTGAAAGGTAAATTTTGGCAGGCAGCATCTTCTGCCAAGCAAGGACAGTGCTTAAAATGCTGAAATTTGCCTGGAGAGGGCTTTTCACATCAGGACTTAACCAGCAAGGCAACACTGGAGAGCTAAGTGGGGAGAGTTAGAGCTTTGCCTGTGCTAGAGCACAGACTGAGTGTGGATACCCAGGGCACCTAAAGCCCTTGTACTGTCCTGTTCAAAACAGAAAGAAAGGAGAAGATCTCTTCTAGACATCAGAACAGAGTGTTACCCATTTAACTGAAACACCTGACTGGAGAGACAGGACCAGGAATTGAAACATTCATGTCATCTCTGTGCCTATGACGGGCACCATGTTTTCACACAGAGGTTTGGAATGCAGAAGTGTCCTGAATGCAGAAGGGAATAAGCACATCTGCATGGGCAGGGAAAAGAGAACTCACTATGTGGGAAGGAGATTCCAGAGAACAGGAGAAGCTGTGGCCATCCCAGCCATGCAGCTCGATCCTATGAAGTGGCACTTCCAGTGGACAGGACAGGGTCACAAATCTCAAAAAACTTCATGCTAAAATCAGTCTATTCCACAAAATTCTGGGAGGATCAAAAACTGGGGTGGACTGCCACATGGTCATCTGGACAATCTAAAGACGTCCTGCTTTGTTTTGACCCTTTTTCTAATGTCTTATGTGTCTCCTTTATGTTTAAAAATGAAAGGCCATTTTTACATGACCGAAGTGGATTGCTTTCACCAGAAGCATTTGAAAGTGTGAATTTTCTGCCCACAGTTAGGGACAGAGTAAACCTGAACTTCCTTTGTTAAGAAAGCTCCCTCAAATAGATGGTTTTTTTCCCCAAAGCAGGAGACCAGCTCTCCCCTGAGCCTACCCTACCCTGTGCCCTAGGTGACTGCACTTTGTGGCTTGGTGCAATGGGACCTGAGTGGTTGCTTGGGAAGAAACATCTCTCACATGGTAGGAGATCCAGCAAGAAAATGGCAACTTAATTTCTGCCTATGGGTGAGATAAAATTGGATTCTGACATTTCTGACTTATGAAAGAAAAGCATTTTAAGAAAGTATGCATTTTGTACCTTTTTTTAAAAGTAGTATTCTTTTCTGACCTGATATTTGCAACTTAAAAATCAGTGTCAGAGCCCCATTTTCCCTGTTTAATGGTAAGATGTAACTTGTCCTTCCACACTTCATTAATTTGTGTTTTGTGTGCATCTAGCTAACTGTGCAACCCCTAGGCTTTTGATTGTATGTTACACCATTTACTATTATAACAACTTAGCCATCAGCAAAAAAATCCTTGAAACGAGACCAAACTACTTCTGAATATCTGCATTAGCTATTTGAGTCTTGGAGCTAGCTCTGTAAAAGGTAGGGATTTAAAAATAACAAAACAAAACCCATGAAAATTATCCAATCCATGAAAAATATGCAGCCTCAGCAACATGGAATCACAGCAGGCACACTCTATCGGTGCAGAAGTGATTGCCAGCCCTGTCTTGGGGTGGGGCTAACAAAAGGGTTAATGCCTGGGAGGCACCCACAGCCCCTCGCCAAGGTCAATGGGAGCCCTGCCTGCTGAGCTCACGCAGGATCAAGCTCTGTTTTTCCATGATGTTTAACACAATTGGGTACTGCAATGGTTTCTTTGCACTCTGTAGCTCCATTTTAAAAAATATTGCTTTTATAAAAATGACCTAATCTATTTCATTATTAAATATAAAATCATTGAAAAAATAATTACACAGTCTTTTCTATCCCCTTTTTTTTTTTTTTGAGAGGGGAGTGCAGGAAGAGGAAGATAGGTAATTGCTTTTAAATAATGCTTTGTACTTTAATGCTAATCTGGTCTTGTGAGTTGACCCTTTTCTTAAAGCTAGGCATATTCTCTAACATTTTGTGGTGGTAAATATGTAGACCTACCATTTATCCAGTAACAAGCAAGCATATTTGCAGTAGATTGGAAAAAATAAAAACAAACTAATGTATATTTTTCAACTTCCTGGTGTTTTAACCTTTCTTAAGAAAAGACTCGGGGGACATAATTGAAGGAAAGTGTTTTTCTTTAGCAGATGGATTGCTTTGCTCAGATAATATTTTAGTTATGCCAATAAAATGAAGGGTACCCAGAAAACCATGAAACTGCCAGCAGTTGTTAGTGTACGACTATTACCAAGGCAGAAATGAGGCCAGAGCAGTGATAAATGCGCACATCTCTCCCTCCATCAGCTGAGGAATGACCTGGATACACTTTACATCTGAGCACCAAGTGGGCCAACATTTTTCACAGCAGCACTTAATAGTGGACATTAACTTAGCCCTCTCCAAAAGGGCTGACCCGGAGGCTACCCTCTGTGGTTCTCCAAATTGTAATCGCTTCTGCAGTCTGTAATTTTATCAAATCGCATGCACCTTTTCCAGCCACTTATTGGCCAATTAAGTCAAGTTCTCACTGAGGGGGTCCAGCTGGCTTCAAGTTATCTTAGATGAATTGACTGAAGACATTCTGCAATCTATGAACCCAGTTTAATGATCTAGGTGATAATACTTGTAATTCTTCTCAGTCAAGGGAATTTGCTGCAGCTGTTGTCTGCAAATCCGTGTTCTGATACAGTGAAGTACCAGAAGAGCGTTAATCCGCCCTCAGAGTTTATAGTGATGGCTGCATTGTGGAATGGGAAATTTAACATTCACACAGCATTGCCAAGCAGAGACAATTTTTTTGTTGATGTGTTTTTATTTTATTCTATTGTGAGTGTTAAAGAGGTTACATGGAAGAATACATTATTGATAATTCTTAAAATTGGAGGCTGTACAGCAGTATGAAACAGCCTACTAAAATATTGCATAAAATGTTTGAGCTGGAAAATGAGATTTGCCTCAGAGCATGAATATACCATTTTTAAAATTCGGAGGTGAAGCAGAGCTCCAGGAATAAAGCCACTGGGCCAGATCTACTCCCTAAGACATTCCAACTATCTGGAGTCAGTTTTGCTATTCAGGAGTTCGCTAGTATAAATGAGACAATAATTTCTGTCTCTTAAAAAAAAATTATAAATCTTTTATAGACAACATAAATAAAAATACATGGGAACAGGTGCTACATTCAGCCATGCTAGCATAAATCAGGAATAACCTCACACTTACATGATGTAAACTGCTGAAGAATCTGCCTCTGAGACTGGAGTCCTTGCCCAGATTCAGAGCGCCTGAAGTGCAAATGAAGGAGTGCTATACACTCCAGGCCTGTGTCAGAGTATCTCCAAGACCTGCAGCTGCCTGCATGAGGACCTGTGAAAACAAAGAAATAATCATATTTTCTTGCTTTGATGGTATATCCATCTTTTCTGAGTCTCAGGAATGTTAATCCCTCCCCTATGAAGCAAATAATGCAACTAGTGCTAGGTAATATTTCTCACACTGAAAATTCAAAATATTTAGTAATGAAATATCCTGTAGTGCATCTGTGAAGTTTCTGTTTGTGAAAGGGGGTGGCTGGGGTTTGATTTCACTGAAAAAGCAGCAACTGTAATATTAATTTATGCTGTGCTGCAGACACCCATTTGCTTCTCAGTCACGGGGACTTCCCTTCCACACGGTGTGACCAAGCCCAGCTCTGCCAGCGCCCATCTTGCTGAGAAGCTCTACTGCTTTTGATGAGATTTGGTGTTTTTTCTTTTTTTTCCTTTTTGCTGGGAAAACCCACTTTTTAATGGGATTTTTTTTTCAGAGAGATATGTGAGGTTTCCAGCCCATCCAGCTCGCCCCATGCTCTCACCTGCTGAAGCTGACACCAGAGATCTCTTGGCTGCTGTGGGCAGAGGACAGTGCTGGGTGAGCAAGGCCCTTCTCCCCACCTTTGTGTGAGGTCAGACCCAGAGTTCAGTGGGGTTTCTCTTTGTGTGTGTGGACTTGGATCAAGCTACGTTGGCAAACCAAGCTGTGTGTGTTTCACGCATGAGTCCTAGGGGGTTTGAAAAGTGCTGTAAAGGTGATATAAAATGAAGATCTTCTCTCCTGAGCATTTGGCTGGCTGAAGGAGGTTGTGTGTTCCACAGATAGAAGAAATGGAGCTGTTTTGCCTAGGTCTGCTGCTGTTGTACCTGAGGAAAGCTGTCCTACATCTGGGAAGTCCCTTTTCCAGTGGCAAAGCATGGATGATGGTGCCACCTTCTTCTGCAGATGGCTGCAAGCTCAGGACATTCAGTGTCAACATCACTGTGGGTGGGTTGGACTGAACCCCCGTGGATTCACAGGCCCTTTCTGGGTTCCTGGGACCACCTCCCTGGGGAAGATGGGCCCACAGTGAGGGTCCTCAAGCAGCTCCTTTCTTGTGTCCCTCTCCTCTAGAAGATGCTGTGGCTGGGGTGGGGATGTCTCTGCACCACGGGCTCGGCTGGCTGGGTACAACGCACACATTTTCAGGGGATTTGGGGGAGAAGAGGGTCAGATATGCACTCTGCCATTTATGAAATTAGTGAGCCATAATTTCATGCATGCATGCAGCAGAAAATGTCTTTGATGCTAACCATAGAAAATAACTCTGAAATTAGCTGCACCAAGGGCATGCTCCTGCCTGAGTGGGTTGATCTGTGCAGAGCTGAGCCTTGGTGTCGCGTTGGCCATGCTTCAGTGGGCGCGCTGCACTCGCCCTGCTCAGAAGGGAGAGCGGGGCCAGGGATCTCTCCCCCTAGCAGGGCTTAGATTAAAGTGTATATGACTAAGGAAGCTTGGTATGGCCACAGAGAACATCTTGTTCCCTATATTTAGCCATAGGCAACGTCAAGTACTATATGTTATATGAGTGCTTTTCTCCAGTCCTGTAGGCCTTGTTTTAGAGGTTGACTGTGCGAGTCGAAGGGCTTAGTTTTAAAATAACAGTCTTACAAAAAATATTTGGTTTTTCATCTTTGTCACCCAGAACAGCAATACCCAAACGAGGGGGCTGCTTTGGATGAGACAGAAAGCAAAAGCTCAGTTCTTGCAGCTCCGCAGCATCTCCTGTCAGGGCCAGGCACCGCTGCAGCAGCAGCCCTGGTGCAGTGTTACATTTTCACCATAGATGCTCTAAAAGGAGAGGTTAATTAGCATGGCTGCCTTTGATCCTCTGCTTGAGAGGGAAGAGAGAGTTTAGTCAGTAACACTAGCCAGCTTCCAAACACTTTATGGATTTTGGCAAGAGGCATCACAGTCATAACATTTGAATATTAGCACTTTATAGCTCCGCCACACTAACAACTGCTAATTAGGCGCTTGGACATGGCTGAGAGCTGCCTTGAACCTTGTGTAGTAATTTATACCTAGGCACAACTACAGCTCTGATGTGGGAACATTTTACACCCAGTTCACATGTACAGAGACGATTAGCAGCAGTGAAGCCAGCAGAAAACCTGATATTGGACTCCTCTTGCATTCCCCCCTCTTCTCAGCACTTAATTTTGCTTTCCTGGAACACCCAGAGGTAGAGTGTGGGAAACCCCTGGGCTGCCATCTCACCCCCTACAGCATCTTTGGAGAACTTGCTGTACTAAATCCCAGGGCGGAATTTATTTCAGCAGAGCACAACCACTTTTAACTGGCCCAGGGAATTCATCCTCCAAATAACCTCTCATAGCTTTATCAAAATCCAGAAATGTGTTTTCTCCCCATGCCAACATACATATATCTATATCTATATCTATTTTTTTTTTGCTTGGCCTAAGCAGCAGTACTGAAGTTGAAATGTTTGATGTTTTATACTTGAGTGTTTTCTCAGTTTTCATTGTGCTCTCCCTCTTGTCTTCATGGACTTAGAAAACCACTATCTGTGATTTGCTGCCACCCTCACTCCTTCCTCCTCCCTATTATCAACACTGAGGTGATGAGGTTCTCTGCTGCTCGTACAGCCATCTTCAATTAAAATACTCTTCTGCAGCTGGGTTGTTTGAGGTGTGATAAATAAGTGGTGAGTGTGGGTCTCCTGCCCCAGAGGTGACTTGTGTCCCTGTTGCTTGCCAAGGTGCTGTCAGTGTTGGAGTGAGGCATCAGCTGAGCCACACATCCAGAAATCTCCTACTGATGGGAGTATTCTCAGCATCACATCTCTAATGAGCATCGTGTCAGTGGTGTCCCCAGCTAGAGACTTTCTCCTGCTGAAGGCAAGCTCACATCTCATGGAAGAGCTCCTCCTCATCTGCTCTTCTTCCCTGGCCCTCAGATAAAATGCTGGGTTTTCTGAAGCCCCTTCCTCAGCTCCATACCAGCCTTGTTTCTGAGCTGGTGGGAGCCCTTTCCTGGGCTGGGTTACCTCACTGGGAGCAGGAGTAATTTCCCATGGTCCCTGGGGAATGGAAATACCCTGGGGATCCAGACAGTGGCTGCTGGTTTGTAGTGCAAAGAAGTGTATTCACCAGAATTAGACACTTACCTCTTCTTTTTAAAGAATACAATTTTCTTTTCTTTATTTTCCATTTGTTTATATAATGCTTCAGCTGCTTTTTTTAAAAGAAAGGTCAGTCTGATGGATATTTCTCTGGGAAAAGTCCAAGATGCTTACCTCATTATTTCTTGGGCTACTTCAAAATCAAATATGTCTTTCCCTTGTGTTTTACAGTCCTCGCTGCTGATGGGAATAGATCTGGATTACATTTGCAGTAGTAGGTAGAAGAGAGTGTGTGTGTTTTTGCAATTTTCTTATTATTTTTATACTTAATTACTAAGATCCTGAGCCATGTGTGCTTAATTCAAGATATCTACAAATGGCCACAGAACAAAGCAGGATTGTGAATTTCTGCAGGGTCTAGGCTTTAGGTGCTTATCATGGCTTGAGAATTTGGGCTTTTTCCTGAAGTCTGCATTGAAGCTCTTTAATAAAAAGGAAAGTTAGCAATGAAAGCTTGCAATCAAATAAACAACAAAAGGGCAAAACTGTATTTCACCTTCTGTAATTTGATCTGTAAGAAATGTAAATCACTGATCCAGAAGAGAGAGGTTTTCAATTAGTCCTCTTTTCTTAAACATGCAAATCCCCCAGCCATGTTTAGCAGCACAGTTTTGCCCTAACTCTGCAGAGAATTCCCAAGCAACCTTTAATAGACGGCCATGCCTTCAGGCTTGTCCACTTATGTTTTCTCTCCTGCCTGGGCACAAGATAGATTATGCATATTATTATTCATAAGTGCCACCTATTGAAAGCATAACCACAGGCACGGTTGCAAATGGTGGGCTTGCCCCAGCTGTCCCCGCTCATGCGAAACATTCCTGCTCTCCAACAGACCCCTCCGAGCCCTTCCCCCAAAATCCAGGTTATTTTCTTGCCCGACATCCTGGCATGGAGAAGGACTTGCAAAATGACCCATGGACTTTAAAGGCAGCTAAATTTGAAGGGACTATTCCCCATTTTCCTCCTGCAGAAGTTTTTCCTGATGTTGCTTTGGTTGTCTCTCTCTGACCCCTGAGGCTACTGCTGCCTTGTAGGGTGCTGGAATCATGAAAGGGAGTGATACGATATGAAATATATGTTCCTCATTAAAAATGGGATTTCTCTGACTGATGCAAGAAACAATAAATAGTACAGAAGAACTGAGAAGTAAATAGATAAGAGTCTCATATGACTGGATGTTATTTATTCATTCTTAGATAAGGGGTAAAGATAACTGCTTTACAGATGAAAATTCAAGTAGTTTTAGAATAAATATATATATATTTTAATCTACTCTTGCATATTAGACCATTTTCCTGAAAATGAGTGTGTTTGTATAAAGAACAAAGACACAGGATACAAGTAATTTTCAGTTTGCCATAAAAATGATTTTCAAAAAAGATATAATTATGAATTAGGAATACCATTTAAATAAAAGTCTTGAATGCTAGTGGCTAGAATTAAGCATAACCGTATGTTTCTACAAAAGGTCAATTGTGATTTTAATTACTCTTATGTAAACTAGCTCATGTTTGAACTGGAGTTATAATTAATATACATGCCTTATTGCCACGTTATTGCGTTTTTGATCATGACAGACTTATTGTGTCTGGGCAGTCTGAATGAACACACAAATGGATGTGAACCTCTTTGGGCTGATTTTCTGTTACACCAGATTTATGATGATATAACAGCATTAGCTCTGACTGCTCTGGACTGAGACCAGTCTGGGGCAGAGTGGGGTGGGAGAGGTGTGCATTCAGTGATGGGAAGCACTGCTCCAGGACAGCAGGATGGATGTGCAAGCAAGGCCTGGAAATACAGTTGCAATGTCTTCCTTCCTTAGACAAGTCCCCAGGGGTAGAAGCAGTCAAGAAAAGTACAAGAGTCTTGTAGGGGTTTCTTCTCTCTCTGTGGAGAGGCATGGTGGAAGTGTTCTCCCTGCTGGTGGATGGAGCTGAGCTGTGTCACAAGAGGTGCAGCTTCTTTCCTCTGCAAAGTGCTCTCATTTTTGGCTTTCAGAGAGCAGTGAAGGCTGAGAAACTCTTACTGGAGCATCATCCCATGTGCCTAAGCACAGCCCAGCAGCAGTGGCAGCTGCAGGAGTCCCACTGCCCCTCCTGCCCTGCCCTAGAGCTCATGGGCACAGCTTTGGTTTCAGCCCAGTCCAGGTCTGCCCAAGGCATTGCTGTTCTCAGGTACCAATCAAAGAGTAGAGGCAGAATAAAAACTTTGTACCCTGATGCACATTTTCAGCACCCTTTCTTTCCCATCTCCAGGATGAAGGATGCCAGTTTCTGGCTCTGAAAGGGTCCTGAGTTGCCCTCTCTGTTGGCCTATCCCTGGTCCACCCCCAGAACCAGCAACTCCCAAACACTGGCCATGATGGACGTGGGCTTGGAAAAAGGATCCTCACACTGCTCTGGAGATCAGAAGGCACCTGTTGGAAAAGCCATTGAAGGGTATTAAGGCCTGACAGAGGTGAGTTCCCGTCTGTGCTGGGGATGCCACTGGGTGGAAGGGTTAGCCCAGGGTGATGGAAACAATGACAACTGAAATACCCCTAAACTGGGGAAAGCCAGGGCTACAGAGGCTCATGGGATCCGGGCTCATGCTGAGAGTTGGGTGTTGCATGCAGTGAGGGGACCTGGGTTTGTCCTGCTTCTGAGAAATGCTTGGTAAAGAGGCAATGCTTTATCACCCTCTGTGACACTGTGACTTTACAGTGCTGTGCTTTACAGTATGCTTAGAAGGCCGGATCAGTCTCCATCCATCTCTTACCTTCTAACTTGCAACAGCTGCTCGTTGCTAGATTTGTCTTTGTGAAGAAGAAGAGTGATAACTCTTCACTCAGGTAAAGATAAATACCGGGGAGGTTTACCTGTGGTGTGTGGGTGTATCACACAGTGTGCTCTGTGAACAAACTCTCCACAAGCTGGCAATGCATAAATGCTCTATATACGTGTGCATGCATGCGTCTAACCTTGCTGCAGCCAGACATAGCCAATGGATGGTGGGCATGTGTGCACCTCTCTGCAGAAAAGCTGTATTCATATGTGGGCAATTGCACACATAAATATTGTCAGGAAAAACCCAAATCAAGTCACTATAGATAGCATCATGGAAAATTAAAGATGAAGCTGAGAAGAGACAGCATTAATAACCAAGGCTGTTGTGTCACCAGTCAAGAAAGATGCCTTATGAACAGGAAAAAAGACCAGGTGGAAATCTTTAGGTAATAGACACAAGCATCACAGGCACCCACCCCAGGAGCACGTGCATTTAAAGGATGTGTTTGTGTTTGTGCAGGTGTTTTATGCATCTGGAAAGGCTCCCTGAGACAACTGAACACAAAGCCAGCACGTGTTTGTGTTAGGTTGAGATGCTGGCATTAAGAAGATTATACAAGTCTATTAGCAGGGTGTTACGACTCCAATTTCACTTAACATCTGAGTTCACATTAAAATATGCCCTTGGCCTGACAAGGCATTATTAACTTGCATTTAATAAAAATAAAATATTACATTTAAAAAAATTGAAAGCTGACAAATTTGATTTAAATGAATACTGAACTCCAGGCAAATGTGTTGCTTGAACTCTGCCTGCTGTACTGGAACTGACAGGAAGCATTAAAATAATCCTGAGTGGTCAATATGTGATTAAATATCACATGTCAAGCTTAGCAGGAATATTCCTTCAAAGCAAATTATATTGTTAAAAATAAGTGACAAATTCGAAGCAGCTCCTTCAAATTCATAAAGATATGTGAAAGAATGGAAGTGAGCTTATAATAAACTGGGATGTCTGCAGGGGGCAGAGAATGTACTGTCTCCTACACAGAGCCATACAGAACATCTACAGGTAATCCGATAAAAATGATTGCATGTATTCGAAGCAATAAATTTCCTTTGCATTTGCCATAGAACATAAAGAGAAGAGACATCCTACATTTTCACACCATGTTTTCATCCGGAAGTTTTTGCTGTCATGCTGTTCTATCTAAAGGGTTTATTTATTTGTATAGAGACTCAAGCATCTATATGTGTACATACATGCCTAGATATATATACACATGCTAAAGCCATCATAAGTGATGTTCAGACTGAGAGAATGAAAACTAAGATTTTAAAGGAAATAATTGTAACAGTAATAGTAAAATGCCCCTCTCCACTCCACCATTAGATGTTTGGGGACACTAATGCATCATGGCTTTTTTTCTGTTACAGGTTCCAGCTGGGAGAACATGCTTAAACATGATCAACTTTCATCGTGTGTTTGATGAAAGACAGACTTAGATGTCATTGCTTCCACTTGCTTCAACAGGATCAATCCAGGATTACCAGGGTGCAATAAGGGTAGTGCCCAGAAGTCTATTTAGATTAGATACAGCAACAAAATATTGGAATCTACAGCTTCAGATAAATGACTCAATATGCCTAGGTCAAGAGGTTACTGAAGTCAGGTGAGATCTGAGACCTATTTATCACTGCCTGAGTTCAAATTATGTTTTAAATATTGTCAGAAATGAAAAACTGCTGCCAGATGGTGTCATGTTAATTCATCTCACTGTACTCAGAAACTGTCCTTCAGTTCCATCATGGTGCCTGTTATCCTGCCTTAGTGGGGTACCTCTCAGAGAACCTGCTTTTGCTGAGAAGCAGGGGCTCTGCTCAGCCCTTGCTTCCTGCTTGCAAGATGGATGTGTTGCATTTCTGTGGCGTGTGGCTATAGAGACCTGTACAGCGCATATGGGGCTGAGACACGGCTCTTCTTGGAAAGCAGTGCATGTTGGGTGGCAAGAGATCTGAGGCCTTGTTAGCTCTTACTTGATTGAGAAATCTGCTATTCTACCCACCTGGTCCAGGGAAATGGATTTATTGGTCCGTAGAAAGAGACATATGGGGATGAAGACTTTGACCCTGGTGCATTAGTGCAAAGGGCCTTGAAGCTCTCCCATGCACTGCACAGCACAACTGTCCTGTTCTTCTCCTCTGCTCCCATTTCCATTTCAGGACTGTAAGAAGTGTGCCACCCTGCTTATCCCTGCTGTCCCCTGGGCAAAGGCTGGGATATGTTCTAGTTTACAGTGTTCGAGGGAACACAAAACAACATGGATCAATTTTATGCTTCTCCTCTCTCCCTCGCACATCTGCTCTTCTTCCCGAGCCTGCCTTCAGCTCTGCCTTCAAGCACAGTGCTGGAGCCCTCCAGCAGCAGTGGGATGAGGGTGTCCCTGGATCAGGATCTCCTCCACTCTGATGTGCATTCATGCTGGCTGCCCCAGATCTCCCTGCAAGCTGGGTTACAGCCAAGGCTCCCCCCAGCAAACCTGGCCTCCTGGTTCCAGGGTGCCTGAAAACTCTGCTTCCCATGGCTATCACATACTGCTCTGTGGGTTTTGTTGAGGCAGAGAGTTGGGCCTGAGTAAGGGCATAGCATGTTTGGAGTGATCACTCACCACCAAGCCAGAGAGCCTCAGACTCTCTCATCCCCAAAACCCAACTCTCTTTTTCCTCGTTGTATGACTAGAGAAAAATGCAGGACTTCTCTAAAGTCCACCATGGCTAGAGGGGTTATTTCTAAATGCAGAGGCTATGACAAGACAGCATCTTGTGGTAGTGGTAAAACCAGAAGAGTAGAGTGATGCTCAGAGCTCTGCTCTGTGCCCTGTGCAAGGGGTAGTTTGAGCTGGAAACTATTGCAGTACCAAGGGCATTGTTGTTTGAGCACAGGAAGAAACCAAAAGCTCAGGGATGGTTAATCTTCTTGTGGGAAGGTGTTACTGTGCCTTCTGGGTTGGCTTCTGTGCTAGCACTGGAAATGGTATTTCACTGGATGAAGAGAATACAGTGGGGGTTTTCCTACCTTGTGCTACTAAAATAGGGTCAGAACTGACAGATGTACACATACCGTGGTTTTATTATCTCCTTACCTCCTCACATGTGGCAAATATACCATTCTCTTTTCCAGTATGTGATTTCCTGAGGGGTGCAGGAGCTGAAGTAGCAGAGGGGTCTCGGGGCAGCCCCAGCTACAGGGAATGGGCTGTGGCCACGGCAAGGGCCACAGCGCTGCCTGGCTGGCCAGGGTGAGATGTTTGGCTGTGTGTCCTTCTGCCTTCACAGCTCTGCTGGAGAGGAGAAAGACTTCATCATCAGGGCAAGTGCTGCTGCAGCCAGGGAGTGAGAGCATGTCCGTTTGGGATGCAGATGAGACAGTTCCCAGCAATCAGGAGGATGGGGTAAAGTGGGACACACTAGCAACAAGCAAATTATCAAGCCTGTAAGCATAAAGATTGCAAATGTCTCCTGGTTTCTTAAATTATTATTTTTGGCAGGGTTGCATATGTTCTCTGTGCTCATTCCACGAATCCAGCTGATTATTATTCCAATCACCAGAGGAAGAGAGAGTCACATTAATTTGTAGTAATTAATAGCACTGATGCATTTGACAGCGCATGTTAACAAGCCTCTTTGATTGTTTGGATCTCTAACTGCGGCCCTTCTTGTTTGCATCTCCTCCGAGGAATTCATAATATCAAAGCTTAACGGTATCTGATACTTGTCAAAATGCAATTTATAAAAGTTTAATTCTTTTATTGATTTAGTTTGGTTTTGATGCCTGCAGAGTCAGCTCCCTTGACAGAACTTAGCGGATTCAAATGCTTGTCACCAGCTCGGCCTCCTTTTTGCAGGGAACAATTGCCATAGGCCAAGCCAACAGGCATGGTTTAATTGCCATTAATTAAAAGCATAAATCTCTTTTTTCTTCAGTTGCTCTGCTCTTAAAGGGGGCTGCATCTCTCTCTCTTTTCCTGTGTTTGTCAGAACACCTTCTGGCAAGTAAAGTTAACCCATTCCATCTTCCCAAGCACTTTCTGGAATAATCTTTTGAAGCATAACTCTTATGATCTGATGTGAAATGCATGCGGTTCGGTGATATTTAACAAACTGGATTTCTTCTTTATTGCAGTATAATGAGGTCAAATGAATCCCTCCATGGGTTGTATACATGCTTAAATGGTTTCTGCATCAAATCTTTTTGACAGCAAATAAAACAGCAGCCAAACAAAACATCAGCTACTTAAAATTGGCCGGAAAATCAGAACATAGTGTGATTGGCAAAAATGAAATTAAAAAGAAATCCCAGTGTGAGCCCCCCCTACTCGCGGTAGGTGGGAGGGCCGGGGCCCGGCGGGGGTGCCGCCACCTCGGCCGCTGTTGTCGGGGCGCGGCCGCTGAAGCGTCGCTGCAAGCGGGCCGGATGATGACTCTAAAGCGTTTACACATATTGGCTTTGCTGCATCTGGCAGGGCCACC
>NC_044578.1:15844000-15879000 GCF_901933205.1 Camarhynchus parvulus | reverse complement strand
GCACAATGGAGTCGAGGATTAAAAAATAAGAAGAAGGAAATGAAAGGTGTTCACTCTTCAGGAACATGACTTTAAGCCCTAAATCCCGATTCCGGGACGGGGAAGTGTATTGTGAGTTAAAGGATTACGCTAGTGTAACATATTACCCCGGATCCCGCATTCCCCCAGGGATAATTAGGACATAGTTTTGGTACATTGCAAACCAAGACAGCAAGATAAACATGAGCGCCGCGGGCTGCTTCCCTGCTGCAGAAAACCTGCCTGTGCACTTGCAGATATTGAAATATTTTTCCCTTTCTCTTGTTCTTTCAGTCCACTCCTCAGTTTCACCTCTTCTTCTCTCCCCTTTTTTTCTGCTTGTTCCTTCAGATGCTCCGATCTGTAGGGACGTGCTGGTAAGAGCTCACCCCGCCGTGCTGCCAGCCCGGCCCGCATCGGGGCTGCGGCGGCCACGCTGCCCCGGCCCGTCCGCGCGGGACGCCCGTCGGGGACACGGGGGCGACCGCCACCGCCGCCCAGCGGACACGGGCGGCCCTACAGCTCTTTGGGGCCCTCCGCCTCCGCTCCCGCACCGGCCTCCGGGCTCGGCACCGGCGCCTGAAGCCCGGCGGCAAACCGTACAACCGGCTGCCCCCGGCTGCCCGTGGGGCGGCGGACGGCGATGCGGGCCCGTTGGGATGCAGCGGGAGATGTTCGGCAGCAAAGGCTGCCCCTGGGCCGGCTTTCCTGACGTTGAAAAGCTTTCTCCGGAGCGCGGCACTGAGGCCGGGACCTGCTCCCGCCGCGGTACCCACAGAGGACCGGTGATCTTCCGGTAGGGCACCGGTGACCGGTGAATCCCAGGGAAGCGCCTGGATTTTTACCAGCGAGGACACTACAAACTCCTCGCCCCGCTCCTCACGAGGGAAGGCAGGCCCCAAGCCGTCGGAAGCGGAGCAGAGGGCCGCGGCACTCTGCACATCAGCATCTCTCGTGTCGGGGCGCAGTTTCTCATCCTGCGCCGCTGTTCCGGGGCTGCGGCGCCTCACGTCGGATCCAAACGTCAGTAACGAGTTACCGGCTGAACACGGTCCCTCGTGTTCTTTGTGCTTCCCGTGCGCTCCCCGCACCCTTCCGTACCTCTGAGCAGGACTGTTTACCCAGGAAACAAAACGCGGGGGGAAGCTCGGTGGAGGCGCACCCGCGTTGCCGCCGCACCCGCACAGCAGCACTGTGCAGGGCCGGACTGGGCACTCCCGGGTACGGGGCAGGCAGGACAAGGAGCGGGTTTAGAAAGGACCTTCGTGTCCTCCATCCCCGAGGCGGGGATGGAGCCTTGCTCCAGGCTGACAGTGGACACCCATCACCGGGACAGCCATCGTATGCGGAGCGGGGATGCCAGCGGCCCCACAGACAAGGCAATGCTTAGTGCCGTCGCTAAACACCAGCCCCCCAAAAATCCCTCTTGCAGTCACCCTGCCCTAGTCCTTTCCTGCGCCCCCACTGCTGTGCCCCGTTCCCCCGCGTCCCCGAAGTCTGCGGTCGTGGATGTTGTTTTCGGGGCTGGTCGGGTCTAGGGGCTACTGCCGGCCGGGAGGAGGGATGTCGGGCTGCGCTTCATAGGACCTTGGAAGTTGTAATTACTACTAAAATAAAACTCGGAGAACTCTAAATCATTCATTATCACCTTTATAATTACTCTTCTAATTAGCTTGACACGCCGCTTCATCAGGATTAATACGACGTCTTGTCGCTGGCACTTCCCATTATTCTGACATTTAGCCGGGGAACCGTCCCGGGAACACCGGATAATACTCTCCGGGGGATCCGTTCCGGCGACCGGGGAATCGAGGCCCGACGGGGCGGCGGCGGCGGCGGCGGGGACGGGCCCGGGAGGGAGCGAGGGCGCGGCCCCCCCCTCCCGCGTCCGTCCCCGCCGCCGCCGCCGATTGGCTGCGGCCCGCGCTGCGTCAGCCCCCTCTCGGCCCTCCGCCAATGGGGGCGGGCGGCGGCGGCGGCAAAAGCCCGGGTTTATAATAAACGGCGGGGGGGACGCGGCGGCTGTGACGTCACGGGGGGAGTCGCCGCCGCCGAGAGGAGCTCGGTGGGCACGGGCGGGCGCGCCGCAGTGGCCGGTGTCCGCCCCGCTCCGCGCCCGCAACTTCCCGCAACAAAGTTGGTTAGCGGCGAACCGGCCCGGCGGCGATGTGGGGCTCGGCGGGGGCCCCGAGTTAGTGTCGACCGCGCCGCCGGTGCGCGGGTTGGGGTAACCCGGTTCCGCCCCCCATCCCTTCTCCTCCGCCCCCGGTGAGAGACCCCCGCGGCCGCCCACGGGGATGCGGACGCGGCGCTGAGCGTTTCGCCATGGAGGGGCCGAGCGGGTCCAGCTTCGGGATAGATACGATCCTGTCGGGTGGCAGCACCGGCAGCCCCGGAGTCATGAACGGAGATTTTCGCCCCCACGGCGACGGCCGGCCGGCGGATTTTAGGAGCCAGGCCACGCCGTCCCCCTGCTCGGAAATCGACACGGTGGGGACGGCGCCCTCATCGCCTATCTCGGTGAGCATGGAGCACCCCGAGCCGCACCTGGGGGTGCCGGAGAGCCTCCCGCCGCCGCCACACCACCTCCACCTCGGCCCACAGCCGCCGCCGCCGCCGCCGAGTTTGCAGCCGTCGCCCCCGCAGCCACCGCCGCCACAGCTGGGCTCGGCCAGCTCTGGCCCCAGGACTTCCACCTCTTCTTTTTTAATTAAGGACATTTTGGGCGACAGCAAACCGCTAGCGGCGTGTGCACCTTACAGTACCAGCGTCCCCTCTCCCCACCATACTCCCAAGCAGGAGGGCAGCGCGGCACCGGAGAGCTTCAGGCCCAAACTCGAGCAGGAGGACGGTAAAGCCAAGCTCGACAAGCGCGACGACACGCAGGGGGACATCAAATGCCACGGTGAGTACGGCGCGGCCCGGCTCCGCACCGGCTCGGCCGCCGGTACAACCGGCGCCGCCGTGCTCGGCCGCACTGGTGAAACGAAAATCGGGGGGAAAATCTGCGGCAGGAGCGCTCGTTCTGCCGGGGCCGCTCAGTGATCCTCGCTACCGCGGGAATAAGGTCGGTAGGAAACGAAATTAAATCAAATCGTTTTTTAAAATTTTTTTCTTTTTTTTTTTAATTTTAATATCTGTTGGTCTTTCCTCTTTTATTCTTTTTTAATTTGGCTCCCCCATTTTTAAAGAAATAGCCCGAGCAGTGGGATCACATGGGAAATCAGACTGTATTTATTTTTAATGCAAATGCACATAAATGATTCTCTGGCTTTCTAAGAACCGGCGGCTCAGCTGCAGTTAGTGCATTCAGCCTTTTTATTTATGCTTATTCTCTCTAAAATTAAGATGAAAATTTCTACTTCCCTAGTTAATAGCAAATAAGCGAAAAAAAAGAACAAACCAAACCCAAACAAACCCACCCAACTTTTAATTAAAAATAAAATCATAATAATAACAACAACAACTCGGCCCGCACTCGGCGTAGTGAGATGCGAGGGCTTTGTGCGTTTGGCAAAACCCTCGAGTTTTCCCTGCGCCGGGGTAGAAGGTTTATTTCTCCATCTTCAATTTTTTTTTTTTTTTCAATTAGGGATTTTGTGCTGATGGGGAAGCCCCCGCCGTGCGAGGTTCGGAGGTGAAAATAGCTATGTGTGCGTGGGAAAGGGAAAGGAGGGAAAAGAGTGAGGAAAGGCAAGCAGGGAGAGGGTATATTTTCCCTGTGGTGTCGGCGGAGCTGTCCTTCCCGCCGGCAGCCCGGTGCAGCCGAGAGGCAACAGGACAAATTTTCCTAATTTTGCTCAATTGAGCTATTTTCGCCAGGCTCAGAGCGGCGCGGTGCCCGCCAGTGCAGCTCATTTTGCTCTTTTAGCATTAGCATACGAGTGTCCAAACCAGATGTACAGTCTGGTCTGGCCATTTTTGTGTGCACCAACCTCCCCAGTGGGTCAATTAGGGAGATTATTGTTCTTCCTGCGGGGAAGATCAAGGAGCGCCACAAACTGGGGCCCGAGTGGAGCCGGATTGACAGATCGATTTCCCGGCGTTTCGGGCCGGGGGGAGAGGGCAGAAAATAACGAAAGCCCTGTAGTTGGGAAACGGAGAGCGGGAATCCCGCTGTTCCCCGGACGGGCTCGCCGCCGCCACCCCCCGCCATAATTGACTGTTCCCCCCGTGTCCCGGAGAAGTCCCCGGGGAGGGGGCGGCGGGGCCCGGTAACCGGGGCGGGGCGGGGGCCGAGCCGGTGTCCCGCCGGTCCTCACCGCTCTTGGGCTCACTCACAGGGACAAAGGAGGAGGGCGACCGGGAGATCAGCAGCAGCCGGGACAGCCCGCCAGTGCGGGCCAAGAAGCCTCGGAAGGCACGAACAGCCTTCTCCGACCATCAACTCAACCAGCTGGAGCGCAGCTTCGAGCGGCAGAAGTACCTGAGCGTGCAGGACCGCATGGACTTGGCCGCCGCCCTCAACCTCACCGACACGCAGGTCAAAACCTGGTACCAGAACCGGAGGTAAGGCGGGCCAGGTCAGGAGCCGGGAGCGGGCTCACGCCTCTGGGTTTCTGCCCGCGGGAGCCCGGGGTGGTGCGGGGAGCTCCCGGCTGCTGCCCCGCGCCCTCCCCGGCGATGGGCTGGGGGGTCCGGCTCCTGTCAACGCTGCCGTAATTTTCTGTCTCATTACATACGGTTGCAGCCACCCTAATTCTGTCGCAAACCATTAGTGTCAGCGCCTTGCGATCTAACCGTGTTCCGCGGTTATTAATTTGGCCGGAGTCACCGTATGCATGTGTCGGGGGGTGCGGGGCTCGGAGGGGAAAGCGGGTAGAGCCGGGAAGATGGCATCGTGCGCGGGCCCACGGGGACAGTGCTCTCCGTCGGGAGCCCCGCGGAAGCGGCCCGGCTGCCCCGCCGCGGCGCCCGCCCTGCAGCCTCTTGCTCCCCCCGGCAGGACGAAGTGGAAGCGACAGACGGCGGTGGGCCTGGAGCTGCTGGCCGAGGCCGGGAACTACTCAGCGCTGCAGCGGATGTTCCCCTCGCCCTATTTCTATCACCCCAGCCTGCTGGGCAGCATGGACAGCACGACGGCAGCTGCGGCGGCCGCAGCCATGTACAGCAGCATGTACCGGACTCCCCCCGCGCCGCACCCCCAGCTCCAGCGGCCGCTGGTGCCGCGGGTGCTGATCCACGGGCTGGGGCCCGGCGGGCAGCCGGCCCTCAACCCCCTGGCCAACCCCATGCCCGGCACCCCGCACCCCCGGTGAAACGGCACCGCGGTCCCCGCAACGAGCCCTTCCCCTCCCCGTCCCCAAACAAGCCCCAGCACCGCAGAGGAGGAAGCGAGGGGAAGCCGAGGGGCAGGAGCTTCTGCAGGCAGTCACCGGCCACCGAGGGAGGCGATCAGTCAGAGCAGGGACTCTTGAAACGTGAACCCAGAGCCGAGCCCGTAAGTGAAACGACCACACGCGGGGGAAGGCGGGCAGAGCCGCGGGGCGACCCGCCGACCTCGGCTTCTGCGAGGCAGGACTTGGAGCTCGGAGAGAGAGTCACGGAGGGGGTGGAGGAGGAGGAGAGGGAGAGGGAGCCCAAGCAGAGCCCGAGCCCGCCGGAGAGACTAACGGCTGCGGAGGACAGAGGGAATGAGAGCGCCTCGACCCCCGACCGGCGGAGAAGACCGGGGGAACGGAGAACTTTGCACTGATTTTTCTCATAACCTTTTTTTTTTTTCTTATTGAAAAGTGGCATGCTCCCTAATGCGAACAGAATTGTACAGACCGAGTGCTGAGTGCTATATCATATTTATTATATGTCGTCCAAAAAAGGAGAAAAAAAAAATCACTTCTATACGTTAGTTTAAAACGAACAAACGTGGTTCTTCCCCATCCCTTTTCATGTCTTTTTGGATTCAGTAAAATAAATGCTTAGATGACAAAATATAGAATTTTTTTTGTGATTGAAGAATCACAGGGGAAAAAAGGAAAAAAAATAAACTTTATCTTTTTTTAACAAACGCGCAAATTCAAGGTAGCTAATTTCCCCGTGACGAGAACTCAAGAAATTCGGAGTAGAAAAGGCAGATGCCACTTTTTTATTTTGAATATAATATTGAATATATTTTGAATTTTAGGCTCGTTGTTTCTTAACAGGCGCTGTTTTCCCTATCTGTATTTTAAAGGAAAATCAAATCCCCCGCAGGTGTGGAGCCCCTTGCTGTTATTTCAAGCACCTGGGCAGGGCGGTAACGGGTAGTGGCTCTGGCCCCTTGGGGGCGGGTGCGATGGGGCCGTGCAGGGCCTGGGGACACGGCCCCGGCCCGGCAGCTGTCTCCGCACGGAGCTGGGACAGGCAGCGAGCGCCGGCGGTCGGGGTGAGTAACGAGGGGAAACAGGCAGGGAGGGCGGAGGGGTCCCGGCGGACACGGAGCTCCCGAGCCTCGCTGGCCTTTGAACTGTGGTACTGTGTGTGCCCGTTCCCCCCCTCCCCATCCCTTCCCCTGGCGGCTCCCTGCCGAGCGCCTCCTTCCCCGAGCCGGCGTGGGCCGCCCGGCCGTCCCGCGGGGGCAGAGGGGCTGCGGGTCGGGACTGGGGGCTGTGACCCTCCTCTGGACTCTGGGGACGGCTCTGTCCCCAGCCTCTGGAGGTGAACACCCCCCTGCGAAATTAGAAAGTTATACAGCAATTACCTATAAAACATTCATAAAGTCCCATATTATCCTCTCCTCTGAGGGTTTGGCGCTTCGTTGTTTTTGGGGTTTTTTTTGGTTTTTTTTTTTTTTTTTTTTTTGGTTTTTTCCTCTCTCTATTTTTGCTTGTGGGTCCCCTTTCTTTTAAGACAGAGGAAAAAAATCCCGAAAAAAGGAAAAGAGAAGCCTCCGGGCACGTTTATTTGGGCTTTGCTAATTAGCGAGCGGCTTGCTGATTTCTGTGCTAATAAATTCGCGTTAAAACCATATTGACCTTTGCCTTGATCTAACAAAAGGGGAGCGGGTCGGGAACGCCCACTTCGGTTTTTGCTCGTGTTGCGGCGGCTGCTGAGAATTCCCCCGCGCCTTCGCCGTGGCCCCCAGATCCCCCCCAGCGGAACGGACCGGAAGCGGGACCCTGAGTGGCCCGAGCGCTCCGGCCGCCCCGCATCGCCGCCAAGATTTTCCCGGGAAACCCATCCTATGCGGGCTGGGGAAGGAGGTAGGAAATTTGGACTCGTTAGGGCCTTTTCCTTAGCCTAAGCAACAAATCTTTCCTAAAGGAGGAAATCCAGCTGGAAAAGCTAGTCTCAGCTCGTTCTCGATGGCTCGGTTTTGACTGCATAAACTCGCTGAAAAGTAGAGAGAACAAGGAAGGAAAGTTTATGCAAAATAGATGAGTGGCCCCCTCACGAACAGGGCCTGCCGCGGGGTGCCCACCGTGGCAGGGAGTTTTTGGTGCTTTGGGAACGGCAGCAGACAGGAGCGAGAGGAGTGAGGCGGGGCTGGGGGCTGCCGGTGTCGTGCAGGACGGTGTCTAAAGCAGGGGTGCCGGAGGAGGGGGGCGAGGAACCGCTTCCTCTCCCTGAAACGTATTTCCAGATCCAACTGAAGAGTGTGTGTAAACTGGTGGGGGTTTGGGGCAAGAATCGCTCTCTTTCACTCTTCTTTTCCCCGTGTGGGAAGTAGGGCTGTAAACGTAAGTTCTTAATTTGTCCCGCTCCCATTCGCGCCGGGATAGAGCCGAGCCAAGGTCAGAGTGCCCTGAAATTGCTCGGCCGGGTCGCCTGGCTGCAATCTTGTAGGGACAGGTTTCGTTGCCTTTTAAAACCCCGGCACGCGGGCCCGCACTACAGCGCGCTGCGGCAGGACAAAGAGCCGGCTGCCCGGCCGGCATGCGGGGCTGCCTCCCGCCGCCCGGTCCAGCGCGGTGCGCGGCACGGCGCGGGGCCAGGCGCCGCTCACGGCTCGGCGCCGTTGGCTGCGCCGCTTTCCCGGCCGCGGCGATCGGGTTTGTCGTCTTTCCGTTCCTGGACAGCTGCTTTCGCTGCAACCGCCCCAGACTTGGTGCGAATCTGCTGAATTACCGCGGTCTCGGTCCCTCTCCAGCCTTTACCCTTGCCTAGGCCAGGACCTGCTCTCGGCCCTGGAAGTAGTTGTGAACAAACAACAAGCTCATCTGTTGCCAGACGAATGGGACGGGCTCTCTCAGCCTCAAACAGCGGGAAATACCAGCATCCGCTGGAAAAGACCCGGTTGTTGGGGAGCTGAGCATGGAAACAGCCCGTGAGGCTGTAGCAGGGCTGTCTGTACGCGAGGGACCGCGGCAGCCCGGGGTGTGGCCGGGAGTGAGTGCTCTCCCCGTGCCGGACACTGGCCCGCAGGGAGCGGAGCGACTCCGGCCCCTGCAGCCGCGGGCCCACCTGCGCCGAGCCGGGCGGCTGCGGCCCCGCCCGCCCTCAGCACCACGGACAGCTCCGGGAGGCGCGGGCTGCCCGGCCTTGGGACGGCGGGCGGCACGGGAGTTTCCCCTCCAGCCTCCTTCCCCGGCGGTTGCCGGCGGGCGATGGTGAAGATGAAGGAGGCTGGCACAGCCTCCTGCTGCCGCAGCGCTGCCCGTCTCGCCTCCCCGCCACTCAGTACCTGGCACAGTCCCTGTCCCAGCCCGGACCCGGCCCTTCGGCCCCGCGGGCGGGCTGCCTCCCGAAGGTTTTGTGCCGAGTGTTTGGGCTTTGCCCGCACATCGGCAGACGGGTTTAAAAATGGGACAGGGCTGTTGCCCTTCTGCCGTGTCGTTTTGCTCCGAATTGACACTGGCGTGTCCGCCGTGAGACCCAGGAGACCCTTTGGACACCCTGTGCTCGGTTCCCCTTTAGTTTGCTTCTTCTGGGCAGTGCTGTGTGTTTTGCAAGTGGGCACGGCCCAGGAGGCTCCTTCGAGGAACCCCTGCTGCGCTCAGACAGGTTTCAGTGGCTCGTTGAGCTCCGGCAGCAGAGCCGCGGGCAGGCTGCGCCGCTGCCCTTGGCTGATGGGCTCTCTTGAGGGACGCAGCAGCAGGATCATGTTTAATTACTTCACCTTCTCGGGGCATTAGCTTGTCCGTCGGTAGAGCAAAAAGGGAGAAGGGCGACTCTGCTGGGCTGAGGTACGGGATGGGCATTGCCTGTACGGCTCCAAGGGTGCTAGCCCTGGCGCCGCTGTGGCAGCTGGGTGCTCCGGAGCTTAATCTCCTTTCCCAGCCGAGCAAGCGAGTCCGGCTCAGCCGCTGGGAACCATTCAGCAGCACCGAGCGGAATTCCCTGCCGTGCCGGTTGCCCTGGTTGCGTTTAACGCACTGCCCGCATGTAACGCTGTATTGGCGCTCCGGGGCTTGGCTATCACTCCTGCAGGTTTTAGTGTTTCTTGTGAGGGTGAGTTTTTAACTTTTGTTATCTTCTGCCTTTCCAGAGTTTACCTTCCTCCAAATTCACGCCACGTTTCTGTGCAAATGCGTTTACTGATGATGTAAGTCACACTAAGTCCTTACTGCAGCCCACTAGAAAACCTCGGGAACCCAGGACACAGATGAGTGCAGCTAGGCTGAACTCACCTGTGGAAAGAGCAAAAGCCTTCATAATGTAAGAAATATTCCCAGGCCAGAGGTGGTAAGCATGGGCGATGAATAACCGTTTCAGGTTGAAATTTACACGCTTTCCCCCTCCTCTATTCTCGCTTGCTGCTAAGCCCACGTTTCCCGCCGGTGATACCGCCGGGTTTCTTCCCCAGCAGCCGGTTTAGAGGGGAGCTCTGCTTGCAAGAAAACGGGGGTACAGGTAACCTGGCCCACTGAGAGGGGCCTGTGCTCTCGTCCCGTGGGAGAAACAGCTTACTCTATTTTGGCTATAGCATCGAAATGACCCCCGCGATCCCTGGAGGGGCACAGCTGATGGGGATGGAGACCCACCGGGAGCGGCGGAGGACGGGGGTGCGGCCCCCGCAGGCGCGAGCTCCCCCGTGCCCCCGTTACATGAAAAAGCCCCGAACTTCTTTCCTCCTCCCTTGGGCTGCTCCAGCCGCTCAGGGGCCGTGGGGCAGCCGGAGCCCATGCCTGTCTCTGCGTGCTTCCAGCCGGAGAGCAGGTCCAGCCAAGCGCCCATCACATTAAAACTGCCTTTCCATATTCATATGCCCTATTTTTCACAAGTCGCTTCTATTAATGGAAGCTCACAAACGCCGGTCCTTAAAATTTACGGATTTCAAAGGAACCCAAGTGAGGCACTTTGCGCTGGCAGCGATGGATGCGGGGCGCGACGGGACCCCCGCGGCTCCCCCGCCACCGCCGCGCCCTCCCCGGCGGGAACGCGCTCGGCCGGGGGCACGGCCGCAGGTCGCCCCCGCCGCTGCACCGGGCCCTGGGCCTCGGGATCGGCTCCCCTCCCTTCCAGCGCAGGCACACCGAAGTTGTCCGCGACTGTCTTGTTCCCTCATCTCTGAGAGCCCATGTAGGGCGCTTTAATTGCCACATTTTCAAACCGAGGTAATGGTGGGGAAGTCTTAGTAATTACCTTAATGAGATAACACCTTTCCTTCCCTGAACCTACTCATTATCACACTTCTTGTTCAAATTCCAACTACAAAGAGCTATACTTGTAAAAAAAAAAGAAAAGAAAGAAAAAAAGAAAAGAGGGGGAGAGACCTCTGAAATTTGTTGGAGGTCTTGTTCCCTTAAAACAAGCACCTTCCATGGATCCTTAGTATATGAACAGAGAACTAAAACTCGTTCTGGGAAAGGTTGGATAGAAGTAAACTAAACATCTGGGGTACCCCTTAATTATTCTTGGTTGGTGTCTTTAGTTTGACCTGTAGGGATGCAAGGGTGTCAAAGTGATGAATTTTAAGATGTTGGGCTGTGAAGACGTGCAGCTGCAAGACTGATGGGTTTAGGAAGGGAATGGTAACAAGGTTAGCTGCATGTGAAGTGTGAATTGAGATTTTTGCAAAGAGACTGTGATTGCAGATGGGCATAATGTTGTACCCTTGCATGAAATCTTGCTATTATTGTGTAATGGTCAGACAGAGTGTGAAATGACTTATTACTTTACTTTTATTCTTTAATGAAGTTGGGTAGGGAAGGAGAACTACCAGGAAATCGATAGCTGTGGTGCACAAAAACTGTATGACAGGTGCTGATACATTAAATATTTATTTAGCTTATTGTCACAAACTCCCTCCCAGTATTCAGCTATTTCGGAAAGCAAACAAAAATACAACTAGCAGATCTAGACAGTAAAGAAGATGTGCAGAATGAGAGTAATATTTTCTTTTTCATCCTCCCTTTCTGCAGTATACATGAAGTGGGCGTTTCTCTGTGGCAGCACAGTGTATACATCGTCTGTTTAAAATATGTGACAGAGATACCTAGATTAAGGCTGTGCACACATGGTTTCTGGGTAGGTTTCCAGCTGTTTGACATGTATATCTCTCCTAAACCTTGCAGCAGGCACGCAGAGATTTGTACACTGTTACACCCCCATGTAAATTCAAGTGGCCTTTTCTCCAGCTTGGCATGCATGTGCAAATATCTCTCACTTTTTCCATACCAAGCACAGGCGTCCTCATGGGTTCTATCATTCTAAAAACACGCAGGACAACATCTGCCTCTGAATTTGCACGGCAGTGTGTGGGTATATCTGGGCATCTGGGGTGGGTGGGCAGCTTAGCCAACATCTAATGACTTGTTTCACACGTGATTAGGGTAAAACACCTTTACAAACAGAATTTGGTTCAATTGTTCATCTGCTCTGGTCTTGATGAATATGGAGTCAGAAAAAGGAACTGGAGCTGCTCTCTCAGGATAATGTCCTTAAAAAGAGAATTTCCCAGGTGACCAACCTCAGGATGCCACCACTGAGAACAGTTTGGCAAATCCTGTGCTTAGTGGGTTGTCTCAGAGAGCAGCTTCATCTCACTGTTCGAATACACATGGTGGAGGTGCAGCTTCTTGTATGCCTTCCCCTCTGGAAGGATACAGCCCATGGCTCAAAGAGTTTCTCAGCCAGCACCTCTCCTGCAATTCCCTCCCCAGACCTTGTGCCCAGATTGAGCACGACCCTTTGCTGACAGTGTGTCTGTGAGTTTTTGCCCTATATTGTCTGTGGAGTCTGGCACTGTTACATTTTAATCTGAGGTCAGGAAGAACAGGCGAAATGAAGCAAGCTTGGGAATAATTGCCTACCCTCTTCTGCATTAGCATACGGGGTAATAATGCCGGCAGAATTGTGTGAAACACAAAATACATCCGAGGTGTCATCTTTGTCCTTACAGCAGTCTTTCAGATTTCCTTCTCGTATTCTTGCCTCAACATCTGCACAAGTAGTGTTTCAGGCTTGAAGCTTGTTTCTGTTGAGTTACACTCTGTTGTAGGGTTTGTTTAAAGCAGGACTTGATGAAATAGCAACAAAAATACAGCGAGGGGCAGAAATGGTCCCCTCATGACACAAAAGGGCTTGGAGTAGATCCCTGTCAGGTTTATAGCCCAATAGACTAGCAGGAATGTTGTAGCTTTAAATACTTTTGTTTCATTATGTGAAGATCTAACATGAAAAATTCCTGAAAGTTTTAAGGACTGCCTGGTAAAAATGATGAAACAGTGCCTGAGAACATAGAAGGGTGGGATGTCACAGCAGACACTGCTACCCCAGCACTGTAAAATGAACAGGCAGCTTCCCTCCAACTGCTGCTCTAAAGCAGGAAAAAGCAATATGGAAAATGAAGGCTGCCAAAAAAGCCTGTTTTGGGGATTTGCCACAGGTAATTTGGTTGGACCCTGTGGGTTCAAGTACCACCACTACCCCTATACCAAAATAATGTACTTTTTCTGGACTAGAAATTCTGAAATAAGGTTGGATTAATATTTCTTCAGAAGCATTGTGGGGTCTGTGGAAAAAGCAGCAAAGCATGTGTCCCCAATGGAGCCCCAGTATAGGCAGTGACAGCTCAATCCATATTATATTCTGTGAATCTAAAAACTAGTGAGCTTTTCTGCCTAAACAGTGGGAGGCAAGGTAAGCACACTGGCAACTTTTTATTTATTTCACTCTTCTGCAGTCTTTTTTTCCCTCTTTACTTTCCCTCCTTTCTCCTTTCCCTCTTTCCTTCTGTCTCCACCCCAGTGTCTTTAGCCAAGCATTTGGCAGCATGCCTTGGGAATCCTGCTCACCTTTCCTGGCCACTGGTGGTGGCCACGGGCAGCATGCCTTAAGCAGCACATTGGTGCATGGTTTGGGCAGTGCAGCACAAAGTGAGTGTAGTAAAGCTGTGCCTCTTCCATGGAGACTAAGCTCATTACAGTACAGTAAAGCTCTAAAGCATGCTTTACCTCCCCAGTCTTGGGTGTTGTATCCCAAATCTACTGCAGAGCATGGACACCCCAATTAGCACTTACAATGCACTGTTGACATTTCTCTGGGCCAGCCCAACAGGAATAATTAGATGTGATATCTAACACAAAGTCATTTTTTTCCCCAGCAGAGGGTACACTGCAAAATGAAAGCAACATCTACTGCAAGAGCATTTGGCCAGATTTGGCTCTTACATTCAGTGTTATGTCTGCAGTGTAACTCAGCTGGCCTCTCCAGCTGTACACTGCTGTCAGACTGACCTGCTGGGGTTAGTGCTGGGCCTAAAGCTCTGGATGGGCAGCACAGGAAAGCTGTCTTACACAGCACAGGCTCAGGAAAGCAGCTGTGCAGCACCCTATAGGGATATTTCCATTAGGAGATGCAGCATGGGTGCAAAGTTGCTCAGCATAAGACCTTCTCATGCTGGAAATGTTGGCAGGTGACTGTGAGGCTGGTCCCACTTTAGTTTCAAGCTCCCATCCCACTGCACACCAGTGGAAAGGCTGGGTTAGGGACGAGGCCAAGTGTTACTGACTGAACATTGTTCTTAGCAGTGGTTTGCAGGATAGCAGGGCTAGGACTGTTATCATAAATCCCATAGCAGCAAGCCAGAAATCCTATGGAAAATATATGTGACAGTAAACAGGAAAGAGCTCTCTGCTGCAGTGCAGCAGGCTGTCCTCTGACACTGCTAATTGCAGCAACGCTTTGAAAATGTAAGTGTATGTAGTGAGTATTCCTACTTGGGTTTGCTACCATTGCTTGCCTAATTTCATGCATTGCAAACAGAAACTTGGAAAGAACTTGGCAGAGTGAAGAGGATATAAAAATGATAATTTTTCATGTAATAGAGATCACATAGAGATTTCCTTTGTAGTTCACAGCATTTCCATTCCAAGATGCTTGGAGAATTGAAGCATACAAATAGAGAAAATCTGCAAAGTGTTGTCAGGTATTATTTATGTATTATTATTTTTGTTGGAAAAGACATGTAAATATAAAGAATTAGAAAACTGAGCTACTAAAATAAATTATAGTGGAACCCACAATAAATCTAACATGAGAATAAAAGTATAATGAGAACATATTTTCTTCAGCATAAATACAAATCCTGTCTGCATGCTAAAGCCCTATTAATTGGATACTTACTACAGGAATAAATCTTTAAATGTGCAAAAAAAATCTTTCTGCTCTGTGATGAAATATAAATATCACCAGATTTATTAAAGAAAAAATTCTGCTAAATGACTACTTCTCTTACATACTAATTTATGCTTATGCTGCATCTGAAAGAACTCATCCTGATGTGAATATCAGCTAAATGAATGAAGCTGTAAAAGAAAAAAGGTTTAATGTGCATGACGAGAAGTTGCTTATATCAGGCACGGCAGGTTTCAATGAAGTTTTATATTATGAAGTAGAGGAAAGGTGATAGTCTCTTAAGAGACATAATATTTATCCCATGAGTGACATAATAGTTCATAACTCACCAGAGAACAAGGCTCAAGTGAGTCATATATATTTTATGGCACAATTGGGATTAATACCGTACTTCAGAAAGGAATGCATAACCTATTCTATTTATATGGAGAGGTGGTTTAAAATTCACCCTCTTCCCTCAGCCTTTCTCCTACCCTTTGGGATCAAAGTACAAGAGAGGGACTTGAAAAGAATGGGTGAGGATGTTGGGTGAGAAGCAGATAATGTATCAAGGAACTGCTACAGCATCATCATTTGCCAGGAATTGCCGTGTCATGGCATTTGAAAATTCTGACTTTTTAGAGACAGCTGCCCAGAGGCCCAGAGGAAGAGGCTAGCCCTGAGCTGCTGCACTGTAGGGTTTTTTGTTGGCTGATCTTGGTGTTTTGGTGGGAAGGCAGGAGATGCTTGCTTCAGTGTCTGCTTGCAGCATCCATGGTGGAATTCAGTTGCCCCAAATTCCTTCTGCAATGTCATTGTTTTGTCACTGTCCTCATCAGGGTGCATTTGTCAGGATGCAGTGCAGGGAAATGGGCATCCCAGGGGGATGCTCACCTCACTCTTGCCTGTCAAAAAGCACAACCCTTTGGGGTATCTGCTCCTTTTCTATAAGTCACAAATGGGATGTTCAAAGACAATAGATGTGGTGTTAAATTCTTGTCTTGGGAAAATCCCATGCTTCACTCCACTGAAGGCCTGTTGTAGTCTTTTGGATGGTTTCCTGAAATGCGGCTTAGAGCATAAATTTAAAACACTAGTTTGTTGCATTCCAAAGAAAAAGCTTCTCTTAAATTGCATCTAAAGAGCAGGGGCATAATTCTCCTCATCAGCAAAATTTCTGGGAAAAACAAAAGTGCTGAAATTCTGGAGGCAGCATGTGGCAATTTAGAAAAATTCCTTTACTTAGGCTGGGGGATGATAGTGGAGGTCAGGGTGTCACTGGGAACCAAGCTGCCTGTGCCCCAGAGAACCCTTAGTGTTTCTGATGAGACCTCACTTATGCTCCTTCCATGCCAGTGTCCACTTCTGGTCAGTGATCTCACCTATAATATATTGAGATAAGCCAGCTGAGGACAAGAGATTTAACAGGAAAACCAACTTTGTCCCCCCTGATTGTGAAGAGATTTTTTTGAGCAGAGTGAGCTAAAACAGGATGAAGGTATCTAAGTGTTGGAAGGAAGGATGTAATTTGGGACAACACTGCAGAGATGCATGGGGAGGTTTGGCTGGAGAAGGGTTTGCTCTCAGCAGTCTCCTGTTGCTGAGGAGCTCTGGTCTAGCTGGGAGGATCAAGCCAGGCTTGCAGTGTGGGGCTGTGCTGGCAGGATGTGCATCAGGGCAAAATGAGCTGAAATGGGGAGCGCTGCCACCTCCATGGACCCATCAGGCCCATAGAGAAATCCAGGGCTCCTCACATGGGGTGTCATGTTTGTTTACATTGGGGTCTGGCTCTTGTATTTTTAATCTACTGATTACCCAAACTGCCTGTCTGCCTGTAAAGAGGGATGGAGTGTGCAAGTATGCCTGAGGCAGCCCATGGTGCTCTTCTGGTGCCAGTGGTGGAGAGAGGTAGAAAGCAGCAGTAGCACTTTTGGGACATTGGAAAACAGTCTGAGGGGATCTGAGACTCCTCCAGTGTCCTCTCTGTGTTTTTTCCCCCCTCCTTTATGTAATAAAGGGCTTGGGATTGGTCCCCAGAACTGCATTTTTATTTTCTTGATGAGGTCATAGCAGAAACTGTAAGGTGTTACCTGCCTTATTACAAGGATCACAGTGAACAAATGACTCCTGCCTTCCACCACCTCTGGGGAGGAGCAGGGGCACCCAAAGAATTGGGTCTGCCCTTGGCACTGTGGGCATTCCCTTGCCCTTGAGGTGGCAGCTCGTACAGGTGTAGAGATCAGAAAGACCAATACTTAAATCTACTGCTTTTGATGGGGGCTCAAAAGGTCTCATTGCCTCTTTTACTGCTCTCACTTTTACATAAAATAATGCACTCAGCCATATAAGTATTGGCATTTTTGAGGCATCTCTTTCTTTGCTAGCTCTCCTGGCAAAGTACAGGGAGTTTGTGGGATTTTTTGAACTAAGCGTGGAGGAGCTGATTGACTAGAATTTTAATCTCTGGTGAAAATCTTGCAGTAGCAGCAGTAGGTCTTAAAAGGAACTTAAAAATTATTTCCTTCATGATCCTGCACACAAACAATGGTAAATAATATTTCAGAGGCCTATCTTTTTTTGAGCTACCAGTATTGAAGTGGGATCTTTTGTAATAAACTACTACTGTCTGTATAATAGCGATATGCTTAAATGATACATAAGCACAATTTTCCAAGTACTCTTAGCAGAAAGCATTTTATACCACATGGTTGTTTTATTGTGCGCATTACTGTGATTGTTACAAACCCTTGCCAATGAATGACAAATTTACATACACATCATGTCAGCCGGCAATATTTTGCAGCCTTAATTGCTTTAGCTTCAGGCATTCTGTGTCGAAATAGAGTGTTTTACGTCCTGCAAGTTGCTCTGTTTCTTTGCAACAGTTAAATTATTCTGTAATTTGCCTGTTTTCCTTCTAATGCATTGTCCATTAAGTCACTTAATAATTTATGGTGTAAAAATGTGTGATGCAACCTTAAACAGCATTTAAAACTATCCTGAGGTGTTTCAGTTTTTATGGCAGAAAGACCGAAAATTTTGAAATGCATTCGTTCAAAATATTTTTCTGATTGTTTTTGCCTGCTGTAAGAACTACTTTATCCATATTTTTCTGGCAAAGTTTGGCTGATGAATTCCAAGGCTGCAATTCCTGAGAAGAGCAGCCAGTGCAGAGAAGAGGTGCAGGGGGATGAACTGCCAGCAGATCCTGCCGGGGCAGGAGCCAGCTTTGGAGATGATGCTGCAATGCTTCTGTACACTCATCATCCCTTACTTGTGTGAATACCCTTTAATTGTGGAACAGCCCTGTGACAGCAGTGTGCAAGGAAAGTCTAGGATTGGGTTTTTATGCGTTGCAGAAGGCCTTCAACATTTGCCACTGAGCTCCCAGTGAGAGGAGAGGCAACCAGGAATTGTAATTAAACCATGAATGAAAAAGAACCTTCTATTCAGCCACTGCTACCCTTCCACCACTCTGATCTGCTGTGTGTTTATAACGCAGTCTCCAGGGGCTTTATAACAAAAGTGTCCAACCCACATGGCTAATCAGAATTAATATGAATGCATGGTATGCAGTCAAAATCTGGTGTGAAGGCAGGTGATCCACTTGGTGCCTAGGTGGCCAACTTTCTCCTTTGGGTAAGTTGCTCCTAGGAAAGCTCTCAGGACAGAGAGTTCTGAGCAGTTGCCATACTTCATCTTGTATGTGAGGGATGGAGGAACTGGAAATGATTTCCAGGTGCATAACTTGGAAGGCTTGCAGACTGAAGGTGTTTTAACTAAACACTTTAAAATTTCCTTGCAGAAAAAGAAAGGCACAGAGGGGACAAAGACATCTAGTGCCCAGGCACAGAGGAAAGCTAATCTGGACTAATTTAACATATTTGCATATGAAGTGAATGATACAGATTTATCTTCTTTTCTTGAGATGTGAAACAATTATGGTCTTTTTACCATGCATTTTGTGGGGAGAAATCACTCTGACAGAAAAGGTTTTTAGCTACCTGAAGTTTGCTGGCACAGTTCCTTGCTGTGCTGCTGCAAATATGATTTTAGAGCCTCAAGAGTTGATACTTTGATACAGCCATGTTTGTACTGCTGCTCATTAGCACCATGTCTCAGTTTCTTCTGCTGTTTGCTCTTGTAAGCCTTTCTGTCCCAGGATCCTATGCTCCTGATACATCAGTTTCCCTGAGCAAAACCAAACATCCTGTAGCCAAAAGATGTGTGACATAGGGCACATACACAGACAGAGGCACTACTCCCCTGTGAATAGTGTGTGCTTTCTTCTTTGGGTACAACATGATGTTTACCAAGAACATCTGTGAAGAGATAAGGTCAAGTTCAGTGTGATTGTGTTGGTGGGAGTGCCTTGGAAGGGGTCCTTCCTGGGGCTCTATGCAGCCCCTCCCATCTGTGGGTGAGGACAGTTTTCCAAATGGTGTCTCACCTGTGACCTGGAGAGGTGGGAGCATTTTATATACGTTTTCAAAAGCAAGGACAATGATGGACCAGGGAAGAAGCAGAGACAATGCCTTCTATTAGCTCCCACAGACCTGTGTTACACCTCCCTTTCTGCTTCAGTGGTTATTGTCCTTTCGGGAAGTGAATTCACCCCTTGTGGAAAATCATGAGTGTTGACTGCTAGAAAACAATCAAAACATAAAGAAATACAATCTGCCACGTTCAGGTGTGTTTACCTGGATGGACTTACAACTCAAGTAAGTAGAAAGCCCAGTGTGAGCAGGAGCCCAGACCTGCTCCATGGCAAGAATCTGAGATGCCTGGTTTGTCTCAGCAAGTTGAAAGGGAGATGGATGGACATTACCCCTGTACCTGTCCATTGTGTAATATTTCTAGTGGCTTTGTCTAGTCCTCTACTCATAATGTCTCATCCAGAGATTGTTTACATTGGCTTCATCTGGTTTCTGTGATTTGCAATGCTGAACAGGTGTCTCTGAGCAAAACGCTCCTTCTCTGACGGTCTCATCTCTGTGCCCTGACCAATGCCTCTGCTTCTGCCTGTTCCACTTCTGAGAGAGCTAGACCTGCATTTGGTAGTGTATTCAACTTACAAACTTCCTCAAGGCCAGAAAGTCATGGAATCACAAAGGTATATACCTAATTTCTTCCCAGTGAGAAATCCCTGATGGGGAGGTGCCTTGGAGAAAGCCCTTAGCATAATTAGAGCTGCACACCCCATTTGCTAAGGGAGTAGAAGGAGGAATTTGCTGATTTGCCTGCAAGATTCTCAACTTTTGTTTTCACATTTAGGTTTCTGTCTTTCCCACCCCTGAAGCTCCCAATTTGGCCTGAATGCATTTTGAATTATAACAAATATCTTGATACCCACACCCCATGAATGAGGGCAGAGCACAGGGGGCAACTCCTGGCTATGTTCCTGTACTGAATTTAATTTTTCATTGATAATTAGATTCTCAGAGCCACCTGATATTTTTGACCAGCAGGAAACAAAGGCCCACTGATTGACTCCAGGGATAGATGCAAGCAGCCCCCACTGTGCTCATGCAGCGGCTTCACAAAGACTCAAAACAAGAGCTGTGGCAAATTGGCTCATCCGGCAAGTTTTGACTGGCCCATGGCGTACAAGTAGTAAATTGAGAACTGATATTTCTGAGAATCATTTATTAGCAAAGCCCAGTGTCTCACTCCCCTTGCAGTTCTTCTTTGCAAACAGCTTTTTACCAGTTTGGATAAGCAAACTACAGCACATCATCGTTTTTCTTTTCTTCGGGTAATTATTAAAAGACAGCCGAGGTCTGTTCAGACTGGCAGCAGACTGCATCTGTACCCAGCTGGGCTGATACCTTAACAGTTAGGCATTATGTGTTTAATTGTATAAAAAGATAATGGGATGCATTCGCAGGAATTTATTGCAATGCAAACAATAAAAGATTATTATTTTGAGATTCATTTCTGGTTCTTTTTGTGTTGTTAAAATTCTAAATAAAGGTGTCATGGTGACAGTTTCTAGTGGAGTGGCCAGTTGTAAGCATTTAGTACAAAAAAGGTGTGAAAATACTAGACTGAGACCAGTTAGTAGAAATCAGAGTTATACATGCTGAGACCTGCAGTGTTAAACCAAATCTGAGTAAGTCATGGATGGGGATTGATAACTCTTATTGTTTGATTTTTTTTATTTCTTTTTCTTTTTTTTTTTTTCAATAAAACCAGCACAATGATGTACAGGAAGATAAAACGATGGCTGTTTTTCATTAGTTATATTTTCCCCAGCAGCACTTCCTTTAAATAAGTTGAAACCAGACTGCTACTGCCCAGGTCACATGGAATAGGAAAAAAGCTCCTGGCCCACATTGTGGCAATCTTCTTTGTAGAGTAAAATAACTATTAGTCTTTTGCAGTAAGATTCCCTAAACAGCAAATGACATCTGTGTTGGTGAGACTGTGCTTTGATGTAAAGTTTTGGTTTTGGGTGTGAGATGAGGACATGCTTGCACTTGTCCATATTTTCTGGACATGTTAATAGAGATGAGGAGGTCATTGGTACTGATGAAACTTGCAGAACATGGTCACTTCCTTCCCCAAGAAGAACTTTAGCTGTGGACTACTGAGATCCTTGAAGGGAAGGTCTTTTCCAGGTAAGAGACATGAGATAAGCATTTCTTCTTGTGTTTATTTGAGCTGGGTGCTGGGGACAGGGCTACATCAGGAAGCAGCAGATGTGCAAAGCCCTCTCTTACTAATCCCAGAAGAAGATAGGGAGCAAGCAAGTGTGCAGCTTAGACAGAATAGGGTTGTAGAAGAAATGTCCACTCAAGGGTGATGCTACTTGCCTTGCCCTGTCAATGCACTTGGAAGTAGAGGCGAAATTACTCCTCAGAATCCTTAGGATGTGAAGGACCCCTTTGGAGAGAACAGAGATGTCTGTGCTGGCCTGTGCAGGGCCCCAGAGATGTGAGAGGCAGTGTTGGCATGTGCCCCAGCCTGCAACTGCACAGACGCCTCTGTGCTTGCCCTCATCGTGGTGCTCAGTGTGTACCTCCTGCGCTTGACATATCAGAGAGACCTGGAGGTTTAGAGGGACATCCTCACTTGGTTGAAAATATGTAGCTCCTAATGAAAAGCCTCCTCCAAACTGGAGTCCAGTTTTAGGCTGTCATATTAGCGACAGTTTGGCTTGAGTTTTTCCTTGTAATTTCACCAGGGAACTCAAGTCAACACTTTGTAAATTGGTCTGGAGCTGGTAAGAGCCACAGACTGCCCAATACCAGCTTCTGAGACTGGGGTGCCAAACCAAGGACCAGATAATAGCATGTGACTTTCAGGGTGTGTTGGGGCTCCTCTGGCACCAGAAGTTAAATTCAGATGATCCTTATGGGGCCATGTGCAGCAGTTGCACTGGGATTGGCTGTGTGACACATGAAGTGAGACCACATAGGTACTGTGACTGCTGTCCCCCAGCAGCATTGTTTTATCCTATCAGCCTTGGACAGGACAAAACAACCCAATTATTGGAACTAAAGCTGCTGTCTTTATGATGAGAAATTCTTTAGCAGCCTTGATGTTGAATACATTTGAACATGTTGCCTACAAGATGTAGACAGAAATGAGCTGTGCATTTAACTCGAGCAGTTGTGTATTCTGTTGGTGTCACTCAAATAAGTGAAGCTTGGCAAATTATAAATGCATCTATTTAATACTAAAAAAAAGTGCTTCACCCTGGTAGAATTTCTCTAGTCCCACGATTTGTTTGCACTGAGGTTAAGCCAGACTCTGGGCAAGCTGAAGCATTCTCAGCCCCTGGAGGGACTCACCTTTCTGCCAGGAAAAGGTTTCTGTGGTGCAAGGAGAGCCTGGTCTCTTTCCCCTACAAGTCCCGCACAGCTGGCTCTGCTGCGCAGTGCTCCCTGCAGCACCCCACTGGTGTTCATCTCCCACAGGCAGTGCCTGGAAACCCATGTGCAGCAAAGACTTTCTGCAACCATGGGGCTGCTGAGCCCTTACACAGGTGCACAAGTACAAACCCTCAGTCTTGTACTCACAATTTGGGGTTTTAGTGCAATCAGCCACCAATTTATTATTCCCACCAACTGAATTTCCATGATATGGATTTTGCCCCACACTTGGAATGCACCTGGATTTAGCTAAGCTGGGAACTGTTGTAACACTTGTCCAGCACAAGGAATTGTGGATCCTGTTTTCCTCCTGGACTGGCTTATGCTTCTGGTAAAGAAAGGAATTATGTCTATGCAGGGCTTATGACCAGGGCAGAGTAACTATGCAGATATCAATTCTTTGAGGAAAATTAATAGCAAAATACACAGGGCATATGGGCCATGACTATGTCATTTGCTGAATATATTCAACTTCCTCAAAGTGGAAAGCTGCCCTGATTTGACAGAGTAAAGAAATAACATAAAAATGGAAGGACAGTTGTGGCCCAGTTGTCAGAGAGACTTGAAATTAATTTTGAACATTTGAATCAGAGTGAAGTGAGATATCTCAGGCACGTAATCTGCTCATTAAAAATGCCGCTTCCTGATGGCTGAGACAGAAATCTTCAAATATTTTCCGATAGACAAAAATAGACAAAATGACATAATAAAACAGCTTGGGGATTTTTTTTTTTTAATTAAAAGTTCTGATTTTTTAGATCTAAGGATTATGTTTTGACGCCAGATTTGGCTAAATACAACTAAACTAGTCATAAGCACAAAATACTATTTATTTCTTCTTCTTATGCAACCCAAATACCTTTTCTTCTTGTCAGCTTAAAATGAAAGGTTATTTTTTTTCAGTTTAGCCACTGAAATGAGGATTCAATTATTTGCATACCCTGGTTGTAAGACATTCTAATATTTATCTTGCTGCTGCTGCTGCAGGAGACACAAGAATTATCTGCTGCTCTGGTAGGGAAACAGAATTAAAAAACCCCTGAACATGTAGGTCCATTATTTCCATTTCACAATAATTATGCAGTGTGTTAAACAATGTTCACTTCCATCTGATGCAAAGCCTGCTACCTGGAAATACACAATTACCATAATACCTTGCTGGTTAGACATACGGTGAGACTATGATTATGCAGAATGTTGGAAGAATTTTATGTATAAAATTATTCTTGAGGAGAAGAAGCGGGGAAAAAAACCACGAAGTAAAAAGCTAAGCCAGCACATTATCTAATTCTCAATGTAAAATAATGCAGAAGTGCGGAAGATGAACATCTGATTTGTCACATCTGATACGCTAATGTTTTATCCAAAAGGAAGAACACATTGTAACATGCTCATTCATCTGCATAAACACCACCTGGCCCTTTACAGGCACCTACTCAAGTAACAAAAGTTAATGGCAGCCCATTTGTAGCCATTTCACTGGTAGAGATGGAAAGGGCTGGGTTTTTTTCCTTTTAAAGTAACATATTTACATGAGTGTCTGTGGAGGAACAGATTTGCTCTCAATGCTTGCTTTGAAACCCCATTCTCAGTGACTGTCAATTAAGGAAATTCCAAAGAAATGTTAGAAAATATTATTTAAAGCCTGTAGCAAGCATTCTCACACACAGACACACATACACAAACAATGCACATGCAGGCATACAGTTTTTAACCCCCAGCCACCCACTGCTGTGGAGCCACATCAGAGGACTGTAATGCAAAGCTGTATTTATCCAAAAGTGCTATGCTGGTCATGATATAAACAGCAGCTAGATATAGGTTCTAATGTATGGCTGGGGATGAAACAGATTTGTTGCTTGTTATTTTTTTAACTGGAGCATCATGGTGGCATGCTTCAGTAAACATGCCTTTGTGCTACATTACACATATGTGTATATCATCATTTTGCTTTCAGATTAAAATAAAACCTGGGCAACCAATTCACTGAAATGCTGTGCACCAGCTCTGCTGCCTTCGCAGCAAATGCAGGCAGGAAGGTGTGAAAGCCAAAATGAATAGGTGACTTAACACAGCTATGAAAAGAGATTTTTGTCTTATGAAGTGCCTAGGCCTGGCTAAATTTCATGGCAGCAGATAGGAGCAGTCTTGTAGAAGGTGTAGCAGGACCTGGGCTGGCCCTGTTTTGCTGAAGTGAGATAGGGTGAGATAATTACTTTTCAGCCCAAATTACCCTCCAGGTCTGTGTGCATTTTGCCCATGGGCCCCTTGGCTGAAGAAGCATCTTCCCCAGCTCCAGGATGCTGCTGGAACTCTTGGATAATGGTAGCTGTTTCCAGGTATGGGGTGGGCTGACTTTGTGGGAGGTTGGCTGGCTATAGATACCAGCTCTGGGAGGAGGAAGGCTGGACGTCCTTGCAATCCCATTCTTGACTAGATACTTAAAGTGTCTGGTGAAATATCACACCTGGGATATTTGAGTTAGTTCATGTGTACGTGGGATTTGCCCTGGGTGCAAAGTCGGAGGCTTTGAAGAGGACTGGGAACAACACCTGGGGAGCTGGACCTCTATGTCCCTCTCCAGGAGGGCCAATATGCTGGCCAGAGTAGGACCCTTAAGCTGAGTCAGGCTCACACCAAGGCCTCAGGACACCACTTTAATGTCCTTAATGTCCCTGGCCAGCCCCCAGAGTTCCCATTCACAACCTGCCACTGGTCCAGGAGCTCCTTACAGCTCTCCTTATGGGAATGGTTGTAACATAGAGCTGTTTGTGTAGGGCCAGGCAAAGCACTGACTCATAACCCAGCTCCTAGAGCAGAAGATTAGTGTGAGGCTGCAGGAGTTAAACAGCAAGCTTGTCCCAGGGTGCCTTGGGCAAGTCAGGTGGGAGCTGTTAGCAGTTATTAAAGAAGATAAATGGGCTTGATCAGCAGTCAATTCAAATTGAATGAGTTGGTTTTGGTCCTTAGTCATTTTAGGGATGGTTACTCTGTAATAGGTACGGGACAGGAGTGTGCCATTGGGTATTTTGCCTTCTGAATACGCTCAATAAGTCTCCCTCGGTGGACAAGCCCAGAAAGCTGCAAAGAGCTGGTAACTATGGACAATCCTTCTCTAGATGGGATTTCTGAGGTAATGGATCTCTGGCACCTCCCTTGTGTTTGTGGGAGAAGGCATCTATTGCTCCACTGGCTCAGCCCAACATTAAAAATTTTTAACTTCTGATAGTACTGCCCAAAACAATGCTTTTAGTTTACAGTCCCTTTTCTTAGCACATGTGAAGAAGACTCTATGAGAATCAGTATAGCTCTCCTGTAGATCCTATGGGATCTACAGATATCAAAAGAGAGAAGTACAAGGAAAGGAGGGAAAATGAGCAGGTTCAATCCTGACACCAGGGACCTCAATTCCACTTTCCACAATACTGCCAGGTATAAATTTTTCTCTTTATTTATATAAGTAAATACTTACACTCTCTTTCTCTCATGCATCCTCTTAATCTTGCTTTCTCTTTTCTGGGTGTTCTCAGAGATGTCTAGCTTTAGTCTGTCACCAGTGTTGTAAATTTCTTCAAGTTGTAAGTGGATAATCATCCCAAAAATGTGGGGCCCCTGTGTCAGAACTCCTGTGCATATAGTCCCTGTTTGATGAATTTGGGAGCAGCTGGATTACCAAAAGACTAACTAAAGATGGGACTTCTGGTTGCAATAGAAATATTGTTTTGCTAGCAATGTTTTTTTAAGAATCCTGTGACTAAATATGTAAGTTTGTACATTCTTGTTCCTGTTGTGGTTTTTGTTTTTGTTGTAGGGTTTTTTTGTGTGTGTGTATTTTTCGTTTTGTTGTTTTTGTTTCTGGTTTTTTTTTGTCAAGTAAGGTGCTGTGTTTATCATATTGTGATCTGTGTAAGTGTTTCATTGCCAATTTATTTGGACCTTAGCTGGCAGCCTTGCTACCCTCAGCCTTAGAGATCTCAGATGAGTTGATGCCACTTGAACTGATTTCCTGAAATCAATTTCACTTCTTTTTCTCTCTCTGAGCATATGTGGGATCTCAGTTACACACAGAAGTCCTGTGAGTAGCAAAGCACTCGTCATCATTCTCTCTGCACACCTTGATAGAAAGAAAGGCTGTTTCTCAAAGCGCATTGTACATATGCAGAGGGGCATAAAGTGAGTCCAGAGTACATCATAGCTACATGCATATTTGAAATAAAAGTATCCCTGTCAGCTCAGTCTACTGAAGAAAGGAGAATGCCAAGAGAATACTTACCTTTTCTTTTGCCTGTGAGGGAAAACAGATTTGAGATCAATGGGAGTCCTCAAAGGTAAGTTGAGAGGGCTCCTTTAAGAGTAATCAATTTTCTGGGTTTTTTTCCCCCAAGGGGAAAATAGTTTTCTGTTTGCCTTTTTATTTTTCAAAGAAGTACCATTAGCTCTCTCACTGCTTTATTTACAACATCATATTCTAACAGTAATAATTATTCCTATTGTAACAAACATTTGCAGCACTTTACAGGGGAGCTACATAGCTCCTGTCCCAGAAAATCACCTTTCCTATTTCCAGAGGGAAGGAGTGGGGCTGCTGTGCCAGCTAAGCAGACGGCAGGGGTGCCAAGGGACTCTTCAGGTGGGGCAGGGCAGAAGGAGTGATTGTAATGAGGGTTATTCTGTCCTTTTGATGGAGGGGGACTCTGGAATTATGGTAGCACCTTTGGGTGCTGGCAGAGGTGGTCTGCCAAGCAGAGAGCTAACTGAGCCTGTGAAAGTGAAGATGACTTCCTGCCACAGAGGTAAGAGGGACCCTTATCCAGCATTCCCTCAGCTGGCTCTGCCTCGATCATGATTTTAAAACAAATGCATCTTTTAAGTGTCAGGTACTTGGGCTCTTCAAAGCACATTAGGATTTCTGTGTCCTCATCCATCCACACACCTTTTGAAATCTCCTTATTGGTGTTGTAACAAAAACCATGTGAGAATTGAACCCACATCTCCTGGGACCCTCTGCTAAAGACCAGTGAGATGCAGCACCTTCCTGCAGAGCACGGCACTGATGATATGCTTTCCCTCTCTGCAGATCCCAGGCTGTGCACCACCCAAACCCCCTTCTTTCTCTCCTGTCCAAATTGTCCACATACATCTTTAATACACTAGGCTGGAACTTAAAACTGGTTTCCAGCTTTGTAGCAGTAGTCTCAGGCTCATAACTGTTTCTGGCGTCCACAGTAAGAACAAAGCCCCCTCAAAGCCCAGCTTTGGAGGTGGTGCGGTGCAGAGAGTGCTGTGAATGGCCTGAGCAGGAGCACCACTGTGGTGGTGGCTGAATGAACTTTGAAATAAGAAACAAAATTAACTAGAAACAAGAAGTTTCATTTGGACACGTACATGAATGCAGGTAACAGGCGCACGCTTGCACTCTGTGTTTACAGAAAATCTAAAATTACTATTCTGCTAATTAGTAGAATGTGTCTGAAAAGTATATAAATCCATTCTGCAGAATTGTTGTCCAATTTAGCAGTTAAACATGAAAAGTGACTTTTTTTCCAAAGCCAGTGCTGTTTTCAGCAGTTATCTGCTGCAAATATGAGCCTGGTTGTTTCTTTTTTTGGATTGTGTCCCTTGTGTATTTGTAATATTGAAATAATCCAGTCTGTGGCATTAGATCAGAATGTAGCCCACTGATTCATTACTAAAATTTGTTATGGAATATAAAATGTTATACACGGGGGCAAGACCCATGGCAGAGCACTTTCCCTATTCTATTCCTTAGAGCTGAAATGGAGGAAATGCACAAGCAACTCTATGGTCCACTAGAAAATAGACTATTATGAAGAGCCAGTCATATGTGATTATGATCTGGGTTTAAGTGGATTAAATAAGGTGTTATTTACAAGGAAATAATGTTTTTGAAATTACTGGAACCTAGTTCTTTCTTTGCAGCCCTATGTACAAGCTTTCCATCAAGAAATGCTGTTGGATTGTTATGTTTCAGCTGGTATAACTGCTGTCTTTTTTGGAACAAAGGAGCAATTAGAAATCATTTGTTATAAAAGCTTCTTTCCTTCTGTTATAAGAGCATTTGTCTTTTGCTGACCCTTTTGAAAGTTGCAGTTTTGAAAAAAAACCTTGAGAGAAAGAGGCCTCCTTGTCTTTAATCTAAGAGCAAAGTAACTGTCTATGGTCCTACTTTAATCAAGTTAATGCAGCCTGCTAGACTACAGGCTTTGCTTAGTACAAAGAGACACTCAGATGTAAGCTCATGAGTGGATACTTTCACAGGGCATTCCACTAAAAAACCAGCTCTATGAGATAAGAGATCAGGTCCAAGAGGAGTCAATGACATGGCATACAGGAGATTGATAGGGGCTGGGAAGGATGCTGGGGTGTTGTGGACGAGAGGTGTAGTAGCAAAAGCCAGCTGGGCCCTCTCTCTGGCATAATTTTCTTTATAAGGTGCTTGTGAAAAAGAAGTGCACTGTGATGGACCTTTGTTTAGTTCAAAGGTTTTTACCTCTTTATTCTAAAGCCCCATTGTGAATTCACAGGGCTTAAAATATGTATCACTGTCCCTTTCATTTTATCCTTCTGAAAGAAATCAAAGGCAAATAAAAAAAAGTTTTTTTCCAATGAGCCTAGTCTGTTTGAAATTGTGTGCTGTTTGTACATATGGTGTCTCCATATTGTGCGTTCAGGAGAATCTTTTTGAATTTTGTATACAAGTTGGTTAGACGTTATACTTGAAAAAAAGAGATGTGAAAGAAAAAGAAATTCCAGGTAACTCCTAGATAAGCAAAATGCTCTTCCTACTCTGCACCCCAAAGAAAAACTTTAGAATATATTTTAAAAGAAATTTCACCAAAACTTTATATTCTCTCACTATGGAATCATACTTTCTTTTCTTTTTTTCCTGCATTATAAAATTTGTGGACATTGATTTGATGCTTTTTTAATTACTGCAATCCTTTACCTCCATTTTTATCAGCTCTTAATATATAAAACAATACCATTTAAACATAAATGCATCTCTTTGCTCTCCAGAATCTTAGCCTAGGCAGAAGAAACAACAAATAAGACTGAATGTATAATAAAATCCACAGGGTTTAGTTCTGCTTCTTTCCACAAATAATAAATGCAGTACTGCAGCTGCATTACTCCACATCATATGCAAAAGAATTTTGTCATGATCGTCACTAATTGTTTGAGGCTATCTTGTTTGTCACTGTGGCTGTATTTTTCATTTAGAAGGAGAGAATTGTGTGCTTTCCCTATTTGCAGGGCACTTGGTGTTCTCTGCTGACATATGATATGTAGTTTAAATTCTATCTTTTATCCACTCAATACATTTAAAGCATAATCTCAGTGATTGACAGTTTTCATGAAAAAAAAAGATATGATCTGGTTTTACTGTGAAGACAGAATAATCTGTTAACAGAGCAAAAATATTGGTGACACTACAGTGTTTCCAATGGAAATATTTTGTGCATCATTCTGGGATGTGAATCAAAACAATCATGACAGGTGAACGAAAAGAAGAAAATTAAGATATAGCTACAAACAAAAGCAGCATTAATAATTCAGGTAAATAAACTTCAGTATACAGAAAGGAAGCAGGCTGTCAAGGTGATGGAGAATGTTTCCTCAAGTACAGCACATCTAGGCAGCAGAAAAATATGTAGTTGTTTAGTATTTTCCATTTTCCCAAGAGCTTTTTGTATCTCTAATTTCAATCCCCTTGATATGTTTTCCTACTTAATATTATTTAGTGTGCTACATAGGCTAAACCCAGTTAAATGAGTTTAGTTTTTATTATGGAGAACTTAATTATAAATTTAAGGTACAGAGGATGGCTGCACAGGCAGGTGGGATGGATGTGTGTCTTCTTTAATATATGCAATTTATTGATATTCAAATTTAAATTACATGCAACCCTCTCTTCTGTGCCTAGCTAGGTCTACTCTCCCAGCTCTGACTTGGGTACTTTTCTGGGATCATTCAGCAACATTTAAATGTTCATGGAAATTTATTTAGCCATGCAGTTGGGCCCAAACTCCACCCAGATGCTTGCCAGTAATTCTGGTGTGCTGTGGAGCATGCTGGGCTTGGTCCTGCTGCTGTTGCACCACCTGGCCTTCAGAGATGCTTCTCCACCTTGCAGGGTTTTCAGTCCTGCTGATCTAACAGGAGAGAACAGGGAGGCAGGGCCACCCTGCAAGAACAGGCATGTGGATGGCCTGGCAGGCAGCCACAGATTCCTTTGTCCTAAGGAGGAGAGGGATGACCACCTGCCCCCATCCTCCTCCTGTGGAGCGGGCTTTAGCTGGTGGGAGCTACCTCTGGTGGGGTTCAGCATCTGGGGGTTTTGCCTGTGTCTGCCACAAGTGACTTCTTTGCATGGGAGGGAGAGAGTAGGGAGCGGAAAGCATTGCTGTAGCTTTTTTTTTTTTTGACTCCTGTCTACCTTTCAGCCACAGCTAATGTCAGCTTTTCCTCTGGTTGTTCCACTACTGATCCCTCCTAAAAGTCATGCTCTTGAAAACCAAACCTGGTGTAATTGAATACTTTAATAACAGTTATGCCTTTAGTTATGGTGTTTTTATATTCTCATTTAGGGCAGCAAGCAGTAAAGGCCCAGGTTTCACTAGTATTTTAAATGATTTCATATAGCCTTACAAAAAGCATTAAATGTCACTGGTGTAAGGAAAAAACCCAAATCCAACTCACAAACTGCAGGAGCAAAAACAAATTGTACGTATGATTCCAGTGCAAACACAACTATTCCAGTGTTTATAAATATTCCTCTGTGGAGAGAAGCGTGTGTATTATAATAATTATGCATTAGTGCCTCATTAGTAGGGGGTAACATCCATGCTGTTTCTTTTTCCTCTAGTGTATTTTTGATGAGCTAACATTTAAAAAATCCTTATTTAGTGTAATGAGGAGACTGTATGTCCCCGTGCCTGTTAGTGTGAGCATCACCCATGGCAGGGAATGCCACTGTGGCCTGCTGGGGATGCACCATGGAGAGAGCTGGGTGCGGAGGAGGCCATGGGCCTGTAAGGTGTATGAAACAGGGCTGCTGGGAGTCACTGTCTGTGCTTCTGTGCGGGGCCTACAGTGCTGCTGGGAGTCACTGTGTCTGTGCTGGGCCTACAGTGCTGCTGGGAGTCACTGTGTCTGTGCTTCTGTGCTGGGCCTACAGTGCTGCTGGGAGTCACTGTGTCTGTGCTTCTGTGCTGGGCCTACAGTGCTGCTGGGGGTCACTGTGTCTGTGCTTCTGTGCTGGGCCTACAGTGCTGCTGGGGTGTGTCTGTCTATGTGCTGCTGGCTGTTCTGTGCTGGGCCTACAGTGCTGCTGGGGGTCACTGTGTCTGTGCTTCTGTGCTGGGCCTACAGTGCTGCTGGGGGTCACTGTGTCTGTGCTTCTGTGCGGGCCTACAGTGCTGCTGGGGGTCACTGTGTCTGTGCGGGGCCTACAGTGTTGCTGGGAGTCTCCCTGGTTGTCTATGCAGGGGCCTTGGTGTCCCTGGCCCTGTGCATGTGGCAGGCCCCCGGCGCTGCCGCAGTCCCCGGGCTGGCCCTTGGGCGCGGGGCACAGGCGGTGCCTTTGTGCGCAGTGAGGCAGGGGCAGGATAACCTGTGTCTGGTGTGACCTGGGTGTGCTAACCTTGTGTCTGGCATGACTGATCAACTCATTGCACCATCCCTGACCTGCTGAATGATTTGATGATTAAATGATTGCATTTTTCCAGATGCTGATTATTAATAGCTCTTGAGATACCAAGTGTTTGTGAAGGGAAGGCGGTGGTTCTGTATATGCTTTTAATCCATCACAGCCCCATGATTTTTACTGAAGGCCAGGAAAAGATACCTTAACAGACCATTTGATCTTTTTTCACTTTGGTAGATAATAAAAGCTATGTGTCTTTTCAACTTTGTTTGGGGCAGAGACTTGTGTCTGCATATACACTGTATTAACTCTGAAGACAGATCCAAGATAATGAAGGAATGAAATGTTTGTGACACTTTCCTTATTGTCGCTTCTGCTACCAGAACTATAATTACATTAGCAAAAGGAAATTAGTGCTAACCTGAGAGAAGTAACTCCGTTGTGCATTTTACCCCATGATTAATTTTCTTTGTGCCCTCCATGTTAAGATGACAGTTTGTAGAATTGCAGAGCATGAAGATGCTTAACTAACCCTTTCTGTTTACAGAAAGCAAATTGACTTTGGAGCAAATCGCCTTCACACTGTTTAGAATGACAAAATAGTACATCAAGGAAAAAATATACTAATTGATGGCTTTCTAAATAAAGCATGAGCATAGAGTTATACTAAATTGGTTGTCTTGTGCCTCAAATTAATCTCTTCATTATATGGCACTAGACTGAGTGTTTTGTGTTTCAATCCATCTTTTAGAACAGCATTTGATTAATCAACTTAATGATGACAGTTTTTAGCTTGTGACAAATGATACATTTATGCAGGCAATGTTTCAGATGATCCATGCTATTGTAAGCCTAAAGAAAAGAAACATCAATTTAGAAGATTAGATTATTATGCTGTATTTTATACTCTCTACAGTTTCTCTAATGAAAAAACTGAGGTTTAGATTATAAGCAGACTGTCACCTGAAACATATAATATTAAATAAAACATATAGATATAGTATCTGTCTTCCCCCAGTAAATATTTTGCTTAAGAAATAATGTTAACTGTATATTCAGTCAAATGGTAATGGGAACTTAATCAAAAAAGAAATCATTGCAGTTCACAATGTGATCACAAGTGACTTAGTTTTAAAAAGTTCATTTTTAACAACGTATTCATGTGTTGCACTAGACATAGATTAACTCTTCACATGTAAGAAGAAACCTAACCTGTTTTATAAGGCAGGAAATCAGGCAATGAAACTTCAGTGGTAACAAATGAGGGGCACCAGCCTCCACCCCAGAGCCCCTGCAGAAAATGTGAATTGCCTCCTCCGAGGTGGGTGACAGGGCACATTGTCACCAGCACAGAGAGGCTCCTAAACCATATCTGGCTCCTTTCACTTAAGTGTAATGTGGAGGAAACCAGCTGCTCCAGGGGAGGAGTTTTTGTTGGACTGAACTTTCTTTTGTGCTTGGTGGTGCAAAATAGTGTTTGTACACAATACTCTCATTGCCAGGAGGGGAAGAAGCAAGTATTTGACTACAAGCATCTCCTCAGTGTTTCAAAAAGGTTTTTGTTTCTATGCAACTTGTAGTCTTCCATACTGAACATACTTGGCAAATGGTGTTTAATATCTCACTGATTTCTCCCCCTCCCTGATTTAACTATCTAGATGTGAAATTATAAGCTTGGAAAATTTTAAAAAGTGAGATACCTACATAACCTACAAGTTCAGTCCATTAGTCTTTAGGCAAATAAATTTTTTCTAATGGAAAAATTCTACACGTTTGTGATACCAAAAATACTGGTTTTAAAGTCGTTAAAGCTCAGGTATCTTATGAATAATCTTTTCAGTTAACAGGCCATTGCTGTTTAAACTCTGCCAGTTTCCTCACTGGCAAAAAGGCTTATCTTAAAAGTGTCTAAATATTTAATAGAGATCAGGAGAAGAGTGGGATATCCACAGGTGGGTCAGAAATAAATTAATTAAAACCCCCCAAAAATCCTAGATTAAAAGATTTGAAATCATTCTGGTGCAAGAGTCTTGACAAGCTTTACAACAGGCTGTTTAAAGATATATGTAAATTAAGAATAATGAAGAGAAGATAGAGTTTGGTCGTGGGAGTGCAAGCCAAGCTCATCTGGATGATGCACAGTGCTGAGAGCTCTGCCACGTGCAGAGGGACCTTGGAATCTGTGGGAAACATGTTCCCCACCATGAGGAGAAGGTCATGGCTGTGAGGGGCACCAAGGAGGGGCTGCTCCAGTGTAGAGGGGTCTCTGGGGGTGCATGACCCTGGGGAGTAACTCTGTCCTGGGGGTATGTGTGCCCATGCAGAGCAAGGTCCGGTACAGCCATGTCCTCTCTGGGTGGGCAGAGGGCTCTGCAGGTGCCAGAGGGAGGGGGCTGCTGTGGCCCCTGTGGGACCAGCCCTCCCTGCTGAGGCTCCTGCTGGCTCTGGCCAGTGGCCCAGAGCACCGCTATGGCAGGGAAATTGTTGGTGTGGTTGTCTGTGCCAGGGCTTACCCTGTTTGAACGTGCAGCTTCACATGTTTCTTGCTGTGTTTCATAGCCATGCCAGGCTGTACGGATTGATTTGATTCCTGATGGTGCCAGAACAGGGGCAGAGTTCATCAGCTTGAACGAGCTATCCTTTGGTCATCTGTGTCTGTAGGTACAGCTGGTACAGGCCTGTATAACCTGTATATCTTGTCAACATGTTGGTAGCAAAGCACAATATTGTGGTGAAAGCCAGCAGGGTGTGGGACTGCAGTAGCAGTGTAGTGCTTTGCTGGCTCCCCTGCTAGTGTACTGTAGGAATTTCATTAACGTAATTCCTAAGAAAGCAAAACGCAGTGATGTTGATTAACTGGATTATATTTTCCTTAGATAAGAGATTATAAAAATAAATGCTAATAAAGTAAAATGGCACAATGTCACGGGTTATATCTGTAAGAAATGAGAGTAGCATCTCTT
>NC_044578.1:15751500-15841500 GCF_901933205.1 Camarhynchus parvulus | reverse complement strand
GAAACAATTACCCCCTTGTTAATGAAAGTGAATGGTTCTAATAATTATGAAAGTTGGGCTGTGCTTTGTTTGGGTTGGCTTGGGTTGATTTGCTTCACATTCCTTGTTTACAGTTTGTTTTCAGAGCAGCAGTTAATCTATCTGATTTCAGGTGAGTTGTGAAAAAGAAAGCACTTAATTTTAAAAATGGAGGTAAATATAATTCTTGGTGAATATGGGACTTGAGACACAAATCTTGCGCTCCCTTCCCCCTCTTACACCTTCCTGATTGCTTGCTGGCACTCCCTGTTCGTGCATTGACAACATGTTGGGAAACAGGGTCATCCTACTGGGATTGGGTAGGAGATTTTATTCAGCTCCTTTCCCTGCAAGACAGGCAATTTTTGATGGAGTAATTGGGGAGGGTTGTTGCAGGCTGTCTGAAGGGCACTCGTGTTTGGCCGCTTTTCTTGTGCAGTGGCTGGGCACAAGGAGGTGTCTCTGATGTAACTGCATGGCAGCTCTGGGAGGGGGTTAACAAGGTGGCAGAAGAGAAGGAGAGGTTTCAAAAGCGCTCATTTTATTTTGAGCTCATAAATTCATTGACAAGTAATGTCGGCGGCATAAGACAGCTGTGAGGAAATTGCCAAAATCCGCGAAGGAAAGAAGTGGCCTGTCAGCTGTCTGTGCCTTAGCCTGCCCTGCAGCCTTGCCAGGGCCCGGCAGTCATCCAGCCCAGCAGAGAGCTCGGCTGCTCAGGGCTGGCGAGAAGATGGGAGACCCTCTTTTATTGGCCTTGATAGCAACTGTTTCTTCCTCCAGTAATGTCATGGAAGATTGCTGGGCTGTAAACCAGCTGGAGCTTCCTTGGGCACAGGGTTTGTTTTCGGGTGATGCAGCAGTCAGGACGCAGTAAGGCCAGGGATATTTAAAAGAAGCCTCTAGTTCCCTCCCGAAATCTTGGAGCAAAACCTTGTGTGGAGGAGAGGCCCTGTGGAGAGACACAGGGTGAGAGGGGGCTGGATCCTCACATTTGCAGGCTGTAAGAACATGCCAGGATGTGAGACAGGCCACCAACTGCTCCAGTGGGCTCAGCAGTCACTTGGAAGAAAACACCTTCTGAGCCTTGCTTGCATGCTTTATAGCTGGGGAGTTGCCTTGGATACTAAGTTTATATTGAATTGGAAGTAACTAAGAAGGAGAAAAGGGATAGTAAAATACAGTGTATCTGGAGGTAAGATCTTAGCCTCTGTTTGCGCTGTTAAAGATAGCATAAACAGTAAATTCAATTTAATTTTTTTAGTATAATTTTTGTTGAGGAAATGCATGAACCAGACTTTTTTTGCAAATGCCTTTTCAGATCCAGGGTGGACTTTCAGACAGAAAATCTAAATAGATCCCTGAACTCAGCAGATGGTTCACAAGGATGTTTAGATCCCAAGACTTAGAGTGCAGGAACTTGAACTTGAGTATTAGTGTATCAAGAGAAAGGCAGGGTGGTGAATATTTTAAGAAGAAATAGAAGTGGGAGAATGTCCTAGTCTATTCTGGAATTAAAATGTGCTATTGAAAATGTGATCAAATGGCAAGAGTGTGCAGGTACTACTATATTGCTGGCCATATTTTAGAGAGGGAGAGAGGGAGGGAGAGAGCGTCCTTCTCAGAGTAAATGTAAATAAATCCTGCTGTGAGCAGTACAATCCTTTGTGTCAAGTTGATCACAAATCCTGGTATTCATCTTCAGGGGAGGAGATGATGTATGTAACTGAACACCTGCAACCACAGAGCTTTTATTGTGGAAATTCTGCTTGCTGACCTTTTTCCACTTAGGAGTTGAATTTAACGTGTGTTGTATTTCTGAAAGCAGTAGATCAAAGCAGCACACACTTACTCTGTGGACCTCTTTCCTGTATTGCAATCCTATTTGCTTACTGTAATGGCAGCTAAGGTTTTACTATTATTTATTCCTGCTAGAGAGCCAATATGATTATAAGAGAGTAATCAGAGTTTTATTCTGGTAATCACAGTGTTGTTTGTATGAATAGGAAATTAGTTTAAATTGCAGATCTAGTGATGGTCCTTGCTTATACCTCCTGTATTTTTGTGCTTGTTTAAATGTTATGCAGGGAGAGGGGAGGCCAACAACTGGGCTGTTAACTTCTACTATGTGTGCTGAAGCTCAGCCTGATTTGCAGGTTCTAAGCTGGATTTGCAGTGGCTACAGGAGGATGTTTTTTAAAAGCTTATAAACAGATTTTATTTGTAAACCACTGAGAATCAATAAACATGGGGCTGCACTATATTGGTTTATGATGCCACTCTTTAAAGCTGATCCAATTCATGAAGTTGAATGCTATCTGCAGTCTCTAGTTTATGTTTTAAAATGACAGAAGATTGCTGCTTTAAAACTCTGGACCCCAAAAAGCTGCCAAAATCTGGAGCTATGCAGGACTGATGCAGTGCTGGTGAGCTCTGTGAGTCCCACAGCTGCCTGTGCTGTGCTGTGCTTGCAAGCTGTTCTCCCCACTGGTGCCTCCCAGAGCACATTCCCTAGCAACAAATACCTACAAATTCAAAGGTATTTAAAGTACTTGCATTGTCTTGTGCATAATAGTACCCACTGCAGAAATACCACAGCTGTGTCAAAGATGATGTTATCTCCAAAAAGATTACCTCCCTCTCCAACTGAAGCTTCGGGAAGCACAGCTGAGTTAACCTGATCATTAATGTGATGAAGTGTTCTCACCTGGAGGATAGCTTGATGTCTTCTTTTTCCTTCTGTTCATTGAAGAGGAATTTGTTGTACTACGAAATTGGAAGAAGGTAGAACCAAAGAGAAAAATACCCTTGGGAGGCCATTTTAACACAAATCTCAACCAGAGCTGAAATGCATGTGCCCTTTGCAACCATACCTAAACTGTGTTATGGAAGGAGACTTTGCTTTGTATATTTCCTTGACTTTCAGCCTCTCTGTGGAATAAAATGCACTCAGGTGCTTAGTAGCCATTTACCTCCAATGTTTTGTCAAATTCCAGTCTTTCTTGATGGTTTACAAAGCTTAAGCATACCTATAACAGACTGTTATTTTACAGTCATTAAAAAATGATGATACTCTCTGCCAGCTTTCTGCTGGCTATTCTTAGCAAAAGCAGAGGAATTTTCTGGCAGAGAAACATTTAAGATGCAGTGCAGTATCAATAGCAGCTCCAGAGGTAGGTTATTTCCTTTGTGATGTCTCAGCTGGTTTCCTTTCCAGAAAAAAGGCAGGAGGGGACCACAAAGCTCAACAGCTCTTCTGGTACTGCAGTTCCTCCCTGCACATGGACAAGAGATGATTATATTATTTTATTATACTAATACAAAAGGCATTTGATGTCTTATAATAATGGTTTTAATTCTGAAATTCCATTGAACAGCTTAATGCTATGAATCCAATGGGAGAAAAACCCTCTTTTGTCAGGAGGAAATTTGTCTTGTCAGTCCCTGTTTCCCAGGGATGCTTGCAGAGCAGGATGCACACATGGGAAGGCACACACTGTGCAGCGATGGGAGCGTGAGAGGCTGGGCACGACGGGCTGCGCCCCGTGATCTGCCCAGGAAGGAAGGAGCCGTGAGCCACGTGCAACTGTTAACAAAACATAGAATCAAGAAGCTGGAAAGAAGAATTCAGTAAAGATTACTTCAGAAAATAGTGGCATATGATCTAAGGTCACAACACATTTACCTTTTTCACTTCAGTTTTCTTCTAAAACCGTCTTGTATTTGTCTTCACATCTGTATAATGATGTACAGCTACAGGGCTAACATTCATATTTTGCTATGATTGTCTTCAGCAAATACGTTTGAAGGGGCTGCGGGGCTGAAAAGGACTCCTCAGCCAAAGTCATTGTGACAAAGTAACAAAAATGAGAAGACTCTTGCGCATGTGATTCTACTTGGAAGATTACTTTGTCAAGCTGTAGTGTGGCTTTGGCTGTCTGAGCTGACTGGGGAAGATTTCTATTTCCTTTTGCCTCCCGAATTTACCATTTTCCTAGAGCTGCTCAAGTTTATTCTCACTTTTGATTTTAGAATGATTCAGAAGCACCCTGGAGATGGTCTAGCTACTTAAGCTTCCAGCCTGTGAGAGAGAAATTGTGCTTGCAGTTTGATAGACATCACTCTATGCAAATTGCTCTCCCATTTGCACTACTGTTCTTCAGACCTAAGGCATAGCATTGGGTGCTCTATTGCAGTCTTCTAAACTTCCTGTCATAGTCTATATTTTGCTTAAAAGTTTCTGAAGGAATGTATTGATTGCACTACAGAATGACAGTGACTTTTACGTGCTGCTCAACTTTATCTCACATTGTGATAGCCCCAGAGTCCCTCTAGCCTGTGAATCCTACCTCCAGCCTGTGAATCAAGAGCTGCGCATTTTGAAAACCTGCATGTTTACTCCAAGTGGGTTGGAGGGCTGAAGGGGAGGACTCAGATACCTAAGTAGTCAGCAACTTTGTACCATTTGCCCTGTTCAAAGGTTCAGTGTTGCAGAGATCCACCTGTGATTCTTCCTTGGGACATGTGCAAGTAGAATGCAGCTGTGAAGCCCTGCAAGAAGGTGTGAACAGGTTCTGGAGGTTTGCTGGTTTCAGTGTTTAGTCTTAGGAGCAAGCTGTCTGCCAGTGATGGGTCACATGGAGTTCTTTTCTTGTCCTTGTATGATTTTAGCAATGCTCTGGTGAGTTGAAGTTACTACCTAAACTCTGGTGCCAATTTGGGGGTTTTCTTATCCTTGCTGTTGCTTCCTCCATCTCCAGACTAAAGGGGATGTCACTAAAGATGGAGAAACCTTCATTCAAGCACAGTTACAGCACAAGTAAGTATCAGCACAAGCAAGGTATCACCCCTGTAGATGTTGAAAGAATGGAGGAACCAGCAGGTTGCCTTGTGACAAACCTTCATGCTGAGGGTCAGGCTTTTCACCTGACCACATAGTGTTTGATGATTTGTAGCACTGGGAGCAGAGGGCCCCAGACAGGAGATAAATCCATTAGAACCATCATAGTTAGCAGATTTTGCTGGGCAGCAGAAACATCACAGCAATTTGTTCCAGTCTGAAACCAGCATCCTCTTCTTTTTGTGTTGGCCTCAGAGACAGGCTGGTAAAACTCCCCAAATGGTGACTTTCACATGCAGTTCTTGTTACATACCTGAATAACACAATAAACACCCTGAAGGCTACTGCTCATGGATTTATTTGTCTTAGTGCAACTATAAACGTGAAGATGGATTACCAACATAATATATCTATGAAGGAAGTTTAGTAATAAATAAGGACTTTTGATTTGAAACAGCACTCTGCAGAGTTTGAAGAGGAACTAGAGGGACTTTCCTTTCCTCCTGCTCTAGCAGCTAAGAAATAGATATCTAAATACATATATAGATACATATATCAAATTATGCAGGAAAAAGATCGAGATCATATTGAACAAATACATGACCACTGAGAGAAAATCTATAGTCATGGCATTAGCTCTGCAATACCAGCTCATAAACAGGTACTTCTAACATATTGCTTTGTCCCAGAAATTAAACAAGAAGAGAAAATCCATCCTCTTTTACTGTGAGCTACTGAGGATTAAAAGCTGGAACTATCTCAAAGCCTATGAGATCAAAAATATTGACCTGTGTCTGATATGTACCTTAAGGGTTTGGTATGGAGATGACTTGGGCATTTAGTCAGACAGTTAACAGGTATAGTAACTAATCTGAACATTGAAAAAAATCCCCACTGTCAATATAAAAACATGTGTGCTTTTCATGTAACAAAGTTCACCATTTTTCTCTCCATTGTGCATCTGCCTAGAAATATATTTTTCCCAATTTTTGTGGCTTAGAACCAGTCACTGTTCCTTTCCTTGTCTGAGTGTAACTAGTTCCACCTATTGGTATCATCATAGTCTAACATAGCAGGTAAATTGCTTATTTATTGATTTTTCTACAGTACAAAATACATGTTTTGAGAATTAGTAGGATTATATTTAAAATCCTACAAATGATATAGGTTCTTACCCTGGAAATTTTGAGAAGTTTAGCACTAGTGAAATGGAGTGTGGGACAGTGCATTCTGCTTCTGAGCTTAGTGAAAATGACCTGGGAATATCAAGGGATGAGTAACTGCTGACAAAACAACTGGATCTTCTGTTGAAGAGGAACTGGAAAAGTCTGGCATTTTCTCAAGGCCAATTTTGTTACCTGACATTCTGCCAAAAAGGAGCTACGAGTGACAAGGTTAAGGGCTCATTCGATGGCTGTGAAATCAGCATCAAACAAACAGCCACAGGGAGTGCCAGACCATGTTCAGTCCTTTGCCTGGAGTCTCCTAATATTAGGATTACTCTTGACAGACAGAGCAGACTTCCACTGGCCTAGGCAGGCAGAATGAGCAACACAAAACAACTTACTACAAAGCACACAGTGACACAGTGGCAGAAGCTGCTGGTGAGCCTCTGCTACTTTTAAAGCTTCTGTGTCTTAATTTACACTTATCTGAATTCTTCTTATGATGATGAAGAAAAAAGATTTAATACATAGTCAAAGTATTTTCTGAAACCTGGGCAAAATGGCAATTGCCTATTTTAATCTGGTATATAATAAGAATCTGACAACCACATAAACAGAACAAAAATTTCCAGTTGTATATTGAGTTGGTGACTCATAGGAGACAATAAAGAAATTTTCTATGTAGTTGGAGTGAATTTAGCCAGTGATTTTAGCCATTTAATAAGGTTTTTTCTGCAAGTGACCACTTTGCTGGTGGCCAGGTTAATGTGGTCACACTTGTTAATTTGAATCACGTCCCTGAAGAGGATTCCTTCTAATTGTAGGGATTGTAAGTAGGCAACTAATACTCCATTCACCATTTATTCAGCTTCAGGTTGTGAGCTGTGTCTTCAACTCATCTTCATGATTGCTCAAAGAGTGCTTATACTCTTCTCAGAAAGATGAGTTTTTGCACACCTCCAGCTGTCCACGTGCCCCAGGTGGACCAGCTGACATTGGCAACGATGATGAGTTACAGACACACTGGATGCCAAGGTAAGTAACATCCCATGGAGTAGCAGAACATGTTAGTTATCCAAACAGGGAAGGCATTATTTCTAAGAATGCAAAAATTGGATTGTCATTTGACTGTGCAAACACACACACTCCTGACTCAGCAATGCAGAAAAAGTTGGACTTAATTTCTTATCTGCACCCCACAGGTGAGATACAATTGGCACATCAATGTGCCTGGACTAGTTTTCATCTGTGAAGGAGTTGCAAGGAGAAACTCAGTCTTGATGTTTTCTCTGTATTGGAGGCTTATGTGGTCATGGCTTATTCAGTATGGGTTACTGGACAGAAACTGTCAAGAGAACCTGCAGACTGAAGTTGCTACATAATCACCACACAGTTGGAGTGTGGGTTTCATCTGCTTGGTGTAGTGCCATTACTTGGTAAGGTCTGACACATAGCAAGGATGGTGCAGCAGTTACTGGTGGTGGTTTCATGGTGGTTGCTGACAACACTCATTTTTCTATGTATGTGTGTAAGTGTTCAAACCATGCTGATGGTTGATAGACACAGAATATGTTGTTTTCTTACCTGTCCAGTTCCCTTCATGATGAACACTTTATTGGAGTGAGGAGGAAAAGCATGTGCTTATACATATGCTGACTGTCACAAAATTGATGCCTAAAAAAGTCAGGTACAAATAACTATACAAAACAATTCCCTATAGGCTATAGCAAGCATGGCAATAACAGCCCCAGTCTAGTCAATTTGTCCTCTAGAAGACAAAATTGAACAGACTTGAAAATTGAGTAAAGAGTCGTGGGATGACGTAGTTTCCTTGGTCCACCAAAACAAAATGCAACTTGTGTTTTTGAGAAAAAAAGAACAAGCAAAGAGTGAGGCAACTTTGGGGTGATAGCTTGGTCTTTTTCAATTTTCTGAATCTCACACTGGCTTATGCATTCATAACATTCAGCATTTTAGTTGAACTCTGTACACACATAAGAATCTGCTGAGGACAGTGGGAAATAACATATGGGTAGATACAGGTAATAAAAAAGGTGTATATGTGTTTATTCTGGATCCATCCATTCCACCTAGCCACATAGCTAAAGGACATATTACTGCAGTAGCAGCTTAGCATCATGTCTTATCCTTGGCATGTTCATGTTTATGTAGTTCTTTTCTGTGAAAAAATGAGGCAAATTACAGCATTGGTTTATATTCCACATATGTTGTATGTTATTTATTCATCCCTTTTTTTTCTTACATCTAGGAAGTATTTCAAATCATCTTGACATCTCATCTGTACACAAAGCTAGGAAATTTTACATTTCCACCAGTTTTACAACCCAGTGAAAACCATTTATTTATTTATTTTTTTTTTTTTGGTCAGTGCATCATTGCAAATTTCATTCATGAAAGAATGTATTTTTACCCATGCAATCTGAGATTTTGCTTCATAAAACCAGGACCTGCTCATATCCCTGTGGAGGTGATTCCATAGGGTCAGAGGTTAAATTTAGATTTTTCTGTGGCTGATTCATTGTGAAGTCACTTTTCAGAATGATATTACCCAGTCTAGCCCAGAGATGGCCAAAGGGACAGCAGGAGGATTGACTGAGAGGCAGGGACCTTTTAGTTTAGACTGGAGGAGCAATTGGAGAGACCACTGCCTGCATTCCATTGCTCCGAGGTTCAGAGGCTGCCTTCCCCAGCTTCAGTGAAAAATGGGGTGGGCCTGACAAAGTGTTTGCACAGTCAAATGACAATCCAAAGTGCCTTTTCCCCACACCTCTATGTTTCACCATCTCTCCAAATAATGTGATTGAAAAACTGATGTCCTTTGGATGGCTTATTTTGGGGGTGATCAACATTTTTTGGCTTGATTTAGTTTTCCACTCTGCCTTGCCCTGCCTGACATGCAGAACAGAATGAATGTCTCCAGCACCAGTTTTATCAAAATGTGATGGCTTAGGGCAATTTAGATCAAATTAAGTAACCAACAGATGTGAGTATCTGGTGTCCAAAGTAGGGCCTTGGGGTCACAGTCACTCTGGCTGCTTGCCCTACATGGTGTGGGCATTATAGGCCACAGAGGTCTGTGGGCAGTTTCAGGATGATTTTGAATGAACTGTCAGGCCCCTGGAGAGCAGAACTGTAGCCTTGTCCAGCTGGCTCCAGGTCAGGTTCTGAGCTGTCTGGTAGAGACAAAAAACATCACTGCTCTGAGATGTGAGGAGAAGTGGAGGATGTGAAAGTAATGCTAATTCCTACTTCTGTCTCTAGTCAAGCGGGTGAGAAATCAAATCGAAAGGAGCTGTGCAAGAAACTGGGGAGTTTGTAGCTTAAAAAAAATTAAAACCAATAATAAACAAACAAAAAAGGCAAAAAAGATGAGCAACAGATTCCAGCTCTGGATGTGATGGAGTTTTGGGGAGCTGAAATTTCTTAAGGCAGCTTGTAGTTTTGCTGTTGAATTGCAGGATCTGCTTTCTTAGAGGATAAAGGAGCCTGGCTGCTCAGCACTGCAGGAAAGCCAGTGTCTTGTCTGATGTCTCACAGTAAGACACAAGAAAGAGAGTTCTGTGGAGGCTCCTTTTTCAGCTGATCACCAGTGAGCAGACAGGTAATTTCTAATTAATACTTGTCAAATCAAACTAAGTTAGTTTGACCAAGAAGAAAGGTATCAGAAGATGATTTACCATCCATGGTTTTAATTTTCTGGGCCAACTACAAGGCTCTCCTGTGTTCTGATGTCCTTACCAGACTCTTAAATGCCTTAATTGAAAATGAGACTTTGCATACAAGTACATAGAATGCCCTGACTTGGTGGTCTGCTTCCCTCTGAGGGTAACACTTCCTGGCCCAGGTTCTGCTTGGTATGGGCAGGTTCTGCTCTTTGAGTCCCTTTGTGGTGCTGTGCTTCCTGTTTGTGCATATTGAGATGGGAAAAGCAAAACACAATCCTTTATTCTGTAGGTGTAGGAAGGGCAATTTTAAATTTTGATTATTTTGCAGTGAACAAGTGGCCAGAGTTGGTAACCAAGATAACTGCATTTCAAATGTGAGACTGAAGAAGGCTATGTATCCTCACTGTACCATATTTAGTATGTTTTGTTTAGTGTTGTGTTAAATTTCACTGGTAGAAACTTTTAATAAGTTATTAAAAAAGGCTGAAGATTAGTAATTTGCACCTTTTAAAAAATGAACAGTAGTCTTGTTTTGATATGCAACTCCGTTATCAATTTGCATCTTTGAACAGGTGTAGTCTTTCTCTGATGACTTCTCTCTTTTGATTAGCTGAAAAGATTCAGTTTTACTTTGTATTACGCCCTCCTAAGCACACTTAAAACAAGCTAGTAAGAAAAAGCAAACCAAATGTTTAAAGACCTGGAGTGTGATTCAGCTTATTGTAGCCTAGGCTGTCAGAGTTGACTGGTAATTTTGCTGAAGAGCAGCCCTGCAGGTTATTAAAGAAAAAAAATTAGTTTCTGAGAATATATCAACAAAAATTTCTTCATGCTTGACAGTAACATACCCATAACCTCCTTATTTACCAAACTGCCTTCAGGGAATAGTACAACCTTCAGCCTGCTATTGTAGAGCGATCTGTGCCTGTTGGCAGAGCAATCTTGACTGATAATTCCCATCTTTCAGCCTGCCTTACCATATCTGTTCAAATTGACTTGTCCTAGCAATAGCACCCAAGGAGGCACCTTCTACAAGGTCAAATTGTGAGAGGTCAGTCTATGCTCCAGCAACCTGGCACGTCTGGGAGGTCTGAGACGTATGGACTCTATACAGATTTGTTGCAAGTAAATATTATAAATAGGGCCATGTTGTTAAAAATATGCACAGAATTCCTTTAGCTGAAAGATGCTTGAAAGATTTTACAACATTGTTTTTATTCTTAACTGTGAAATTGAAATCTTATCTTTATTTTCTTCCTATTTCACGACCTCATAAATACTTAAACTTGTTATCAGATAAAAAACTAGAAAGTAATAGTTATTTTTATATTTTTTTTCTTCTCTCAATTAATAAACATTAATGCATTGATGGTGAGGCTTAAAAATTGGCTCAATTCCATCCAGACTTCCACACAGGCTAACTGAGGTGTGGTGCAGGCTACAAGTCACAGCTTAACATCATCAGGGAGCCATACTTGCCCATCTCTCAAGGAGAAGGTGTTCTCTGGCATTAGGGGAAGAGAATGAACCTGAAGATGATGGTCACAGTGATACAGATATCACTGTGTCAAGGTTCTGGAGAATAATTCTTGATAACTCTGAGTGAAACTTTGCTGAAATCACAAGGATTTCAGTGGCCTTTAGGCCTCATTAGTAAAACCAGTCTTCAGTTTTAAAGTTTTCTGTCTCTGAGTTGGTACCAGAGAGTATATGAAATTAGTCTTCTGTGGGTGACTCAAATGGGAATCCAAAGGAAGAAAAAGCGTTAAACTATTGATAATTGACACTTCGGATTGATGATTTTATCATTTTAATGAGACATCTCCCTAATTCATACATTAATGTCAGACAGAGTAATCAGTAAGACATATTCATTGTCTTCTGCTGAACACATGCAATTTAAGTGCCAAACAATAGGACTTTTTCTTCCTTAAACATAAAAGCCTTAATGTGAACTGAACTACAGAATGGCTGTTGAGTTCTTGTCAAATTAGCTAGCAATTGATTACATGGGGAAAGGCATGGCACTGCATCTATCAGCTCCCTGCATGGGGGAATGATTAGACTCTTTTGATCATTGATGGGGTATATAAGTTCTCAAAATGAATCCACTCCTCTGACTTTTAAGAAGACAACAGTCAGTCCTGACTGAACATTGATATGTATAGGAGGATCACAAATGTGAAATACAGGGCTGCAGCAAAAAAATATTTGAAAAATCAAAATCTTGGACATAGTCTTAGCTTGATTTATCTTTGTGCTTCAGGCAGGAGAGCTGTCCCCAGTGTCAGTGTTCTTTAGTGGCTTACACGGCCTCCACACTGGTGAAAGTGTTGTCCTTGAAATCGCCAAGGAATATCTTTATTTCAATTTCAGCTTGAGGTTATCATTATAGTACATTTTAAAGATACATTTAATTCCCACTTTATATATGGAAGTCATACAAATTATTGATTTTTAGCCCAGATCATTAAGAATTTTAACACAGACTGTGGCTACTCAGATAAAAGATGTTCTATTAAGAGCTTAACAAAGGTTAATTTTGGCATATAATTAACTCATCATCTAATGAGCTAAAGACAACTTTGTCATTTAATTGCTACAACTGGTAAAAAGTTCAAAGAGGAAAAACAACAGCTTTCAACATCTAAGTGCTTAGAGTAGTAGCCGTGCTTATTCTCTCACCCCAAGGAAGGTTAAAATCCAGACCCTCTTACAAATCCCTTTTCTTTGTGTTTTTAGTTTCTTTCTTCTAAGTTATGGGAACAGTTCCTTCACCCTTGGCTTGCTGTATCCATTCTAGTATGTTGCAGGCTAATATTTAAAATGCAGATGGGTGATGAAATTGTAAGCAAAATTCTGAAAGCATTCAAATGAAGGGGGTGTGAGTAACAGACTGGTAGAAGATGACATCAGCCACTAGTTCCCTCCTGGTGTTATCCCTTCAGCCCTCAGCCTTATCCTTCAGAAGCTGCTGGAGGAGCTTGGTAAAGGAAAGGAGAGGCAGTCTTTCAGTCAAGCAAGAGGAACAGTTGCATTTCTGGATGCTGTTATGAAATAATATATAAATGTGACTGCCTTCCTCTTGCTTAACATTGTCAACCTACTCGGAGACTAAGAATTAAACCCAGAAATTTAATTAGTCTTAGACGTTCTGGACATCAGGAGGAATTTATTCATGGAGAAGACTGTTAAACATTGGAATGGACTGCCTAGGAAGGTGGTGGAGTCGCCATCCCTGGAGGTATTGAAGAAATGACTGAACATGGTGCTTAGTGCCATGGTCTAGTTTGGCAAGGTGGTGTTCAGTCAAAAGTTGGACTCAATGACCTCAGAGACCCTTTCCAACCTAACTGCTTCTTTCATTCTGTTAATGGACAAACATTTAGTGGGGCAGCTGCTCACCTTCTTGAGTAACTTGTGTGGTTTGTCACTTGAGAATCTGCCTTATTGAATATGCGGGACCTTGTTTTGGACCTTGGGCTCCTGCTGAACAGAAGGGTCTCTCAATGACAGCTCTGGCTGTCCTCATCTTTTGAGAGTTCTGGATTTGAGTTGCATTTTTCAGTCAATTTTCAATGCAGCCAGTGTGGTCTGAACTTGGATTTGCTGGTGGTTCTGAACGAGGCAGAACAAAGAATTTAATGGTGCTTTGGTGGGAGGTGGGATTAAAATAAGGTGCAGCAAAGAAGAAAAAACTGGGCATGAGTAAGGTGGAAAGTGCCAAAGCATGAGATAGAGCAGTTGTGGGGCTGAGAGAGTGAGGAATCAGCAGCTGAGAACTGACTGTCTTCAGAGAAAGGTGGATATTTAAAGACAGAATGTCCAGGTCAGGGTTTGTGATGGGGTTTAGAATTCAGTTAAGAGGTCTTCTATCCTTTTTCCTTACACCTTCTTCACATGATGAGAAACTTTCCTGCAAACAAGCACCCTGACAATGACAAACCAAACCCTCATTAAAACAAAGAAAGGTTAAGGGGAAAAAATAACCTATTTAAAATGAGGTAACTCACCAGTCTTTGAGCTGTAAATTGACAATAGGATTTATATAAATCCATAATTGTATCTCTTTTACCTGCAGTTAGGCTGGTTAATGATGAAAAAAGTATACAGCCTATCGAGAGGTTTTAATGAGGATTCTTTTTGCAGAGTTAAAAAAATCCACCAAATTAAATTCTGCCAATTTACTCCATTGCAAATTGAGCGCCACCCTGTGCGCAAAAAATCATCAAGTAGCTTAAATCAGTTACAGCTAAATGTGTAAGTCAGCGTGTGCTTTAGCCTTTAGTCATGAAGAATATATTAGATTTTAAAAATAAATGGCTTTCTGCTGAGTCCTCATTGCAATGGCTTTCTGACTTTTAATTAAATTTTCAGTACTTGTGGGTACTTCTTCATGTACTTTGTCCATAGAATTCACAGCATCTCTATCATTATATGCGGTGCAAAACCAGAGGCTTGTTCATTCCTTTGTTATTCACTGGTACAATACCTAGAGATTTTTTTCCTCTTGTAAGATAAGAGCAAAGCATTTATTCTACAACAATACTCTATAAGAATGAAGCAAGAATGCATAAACTGAACGTGATTAACAGTCACTGGTAGCTCATTACAGTTTGCTCATTAGACACTTCTGGTCTCTTTCATTGGTGTTAAATGAACTTAATGTAAATTAATAAGTATGGGTTCACATCATTTGCAAGAAGCTCATGAAGAAAAGGGCGTTGCTGGCCTCAGCGAGGCGAGCTGCTGCCTGCAGGTGTTGGAGGGAATGGCTTCTCCTCTGTGGGACAGCAGGAGCCATCCCTGTGAGGCTGGGCATTGCCTTTTTCAGCTGTGGCACTTGTGGTTTGAGGGACAACTTCATACCATTGAGTGCTAATTGGAAGGGGGAAAAGAAGCCTAACTCTGGCTGGCTGCTTTCTGCTCCTCTGGGACCCTGGCACCAGCCCCAGGAGTAGGGTCCTGGCCCTGCAGCACGTGTGCTGTGCCCCCAGGTTTTGTGAGGCAGACAGGGGCCAGTGCCCATCCCCAGGATGTGTGAGGCAGACAGGGGCCAGTGCCCATCCTTGGGAGCAGGGTGTGTGCGCTGGCACACTGTGGCCACCCTGTCGCCCTGGTGGCCAGAGAACCCTGAGCTGCTCCACTCAAACCAGTGTACCCAGCCTGGCCTGTGGGCTGCCAGCCTTCCTACCCACCCCCTCCTACTGCGTCCGTGGGCTTTGAGATGAGAGAAGTCAGAACGTGTGATTTTGACATGGGTGGCAATGTGAAGGAATAGCCATGTCCCACTGCTCCTCAGTCTGGGATTTAATCTGTCACTTCCTCACACAGGTGTGGGTGAGGCCAGGCTGGGGCTACCCTTGTCCTTCACCCCTGAGAGCCCCCAGAGCTCCCCACTGGCTGGAAACTGGGCATCCTGCCATGTCTCAGGCCCCCATTTCATTTGCTGTGCTGGGCTGCTGAAAGTAGCATGTGGTGCTGGTGTGAGGACATGGGCATGGACACAGGCAGGCTGAGCTTTGTTTTCTCTTGCTGAGACTTGTGGGAACATGAGCAGGGCCTGTGCCGCGAGCTCTGCCTGCAGCCACACGCTGGCAGAGCAGCAGTGTGGGTGACAGCCTGCATAAGGCAATTGTCTGTGTGTCTGGGAGGAATAGACACAGTCATGGAAATGTGACAGGAGAATGCAAAGGTTTAAGAAATATTCTTAGCTCACCCCTGCCCATCAGTGCTCATTGAGTGTAAGAAAAATGAATGTGGCTGGGCAGTGGGGGACCTATCATACACCTAATTTCAAGTGTCTCATCACCAATTATCCCCATGCGTATCTATTCTCTTTACCTGATGGACTAAGATTGACTCTCAGACCTGGGCTCTGGCTCTTCTCTTAGTGTTGCTTTCAGGATGTCATTTTTTCATTTGTCTCAGCTGCCACTTTAGAGGCTAAGGCCCAATCAGTTACTGCCTGTGTCGCTGTTTGTCTGCAGCCAGTGTCTGTCCTGGAGGTTGGCATCCCCCTCCTTCTCCCAATTTCTTTATTATGGGACAGCTAGGAACCTCTTCCTGGAATTTGATGTAAATTCACTGTGGCTGGGCCTGTATAGAGAAGACTTTAATGGGGACTTCAGAGGTGTGTTGGGGGTGGAGAGATTAATGGATTCTTTCTTTTTTAGGTGTAGGCAAATTATGGTGTTGTCCTTGCAGAGAGTTTCACATTAACTGCTTTCATCTGCTGGAGCTGGCTGGAAAGCACGAATTATGGTGGGGTGAGTGATGGGAGAGAAGAAATTTGAAGGGTGTTTAATTTTTTGTTTTGCATCAAAATGAACAGTGGAACATTTTGAGGAGAAAAAAAGGAGACATTCAGGATCAATCCTTCCTCCCTTTGTTCTCCCACCTGTTGCTTCTCTCTGGATGTGAGTCAAACCCTGTTCAAATCCCTACATGGCTTCTTTCAGATTTAGAATTGGATGAGCATGTTCCAGGGAGAAGTAGGAGAAATGTGCTGGCAGTGGTTTTGGGTAGCTCTGCATGGATAAGGGTGTGTTGGAGTTGGAGAGTGTTTGCAGGGGCTGACAGACCACAAATTGTGCAGGCATGCTACCGTGGGAGCCCTGATGCCCTGTCTACACCCATCTCTGCTGACATCTGGGGGACTTTAATCTCTCCTCTTTCTAGTGTTCTGCAGAAATGGGATCCAGAGTGTATCTTCTATAAAAAACCTTTCCCTCTTGACTCTGTTTTCCAACGAAATCTGGTTTTTATTGAGAGATCTCAGCTCGATTGTCTCTAGAGGTTGCTGCTCTAAGCCATTAACTATTCACTTCAAACATGGTGAAACTGCCACTTATTATGGTTATTGTGGCACTTTGCTGAGGCAGGGTTGGGTGTCCTTCTGAGAGGAGGTGCTCAGGAAGGGTAAAAGTAGAGAGCAACAAAGACTCAGATGTATTTTCTGTTCCTGTAAGACAGTTTGTGTGGAAAGTATCATTATTACATTCATGTGCTGCAAGCAAAGTTGCTAAGATACCTTAAACATTCTCCAGCAGATCCATGTGAGCTCTCATTTGTACAAATTCTGGTAAAACAAGTTTTCTGACCTAAATCAGCACCAGCCCAGCACTGAGGAGCTGGGTTCTTTATTCGGCAAGTTATCCTCCCTGTCAAAATGCATTTACATAGAGCCCTGCAGCCTATGCACTAATAGCGCCTCCCCCTGCTTCTGCCTCCTAGTGGGCTGCTGAAGGAGGCTATACATATGTATTAAGTTATTAAGCAGTGGTGTGGGTTCTCACAAGTTCAAACGCAGAGCATGCTGTGCCTATGCTCAAACGTCTCCAGGAGGGCCTGGATTAATAGAAATGCAAATGGAGCATCTGCACAAGGCCATATGATTAGAGCCTTCCCCCTCACACCTCAAAGTCAAAAGCAGAAAAACACTGCATGTGAAATACAACCAAAAAAACCTGGTGATATAATATGCAAAGTCTGTTACCAATTTCAACGGCAGTCAGCAAAATGTTGAGCCTCACCCTGCTGTAAGCACCATTGGCCCTACCTTCTCAAAGGTAAGTGGTTTAATCAGGGTGAATTGCTTGGGTCCTAGAGACCATAGTGATACTTGCCTCTGCCTAGGATTCCAGGAAACTTCAGCTCAGCCCTGTCCAGCAGGACCATTGCTAACCTGACCAGAAAAGATCTTATTTTGTGCCAACTCATGCAGAGTTCTTTCTGCACTGATGGGAGATTTAATTGTGGCTCATTTAAACAAAAAAATCAGTCATTAGTAAAATCAGCTAGGGAAGATACAGTCAGTCAAATCCTGCTTTCAGGACTGGTATTGATGTGAGTCCATATGTAATCACTCTGAGTTTATTTCCTTCCACCTAAGAGTAGAATTTGACTCACTGGAGGCATATATCACGCTGTGTCAAGGTTTTACATCCTTCTAGAGACAGCCATTCAGCCATGGTGTAGTCTAGTGTGGCATTATTGGATGTTAGTTCCTGCTGCCACAAGTGTGGAATAACCAGAAAGCAGTGAAACTATCATTTTGTGTCCTTGGTCCCAACCAGAGCCATGACATGTAATAAAATAGGGCTAAGTTTTTCCCATAACTTTTAAAATTTTTCTTTGTGTGTTGGTATCAGACCCCTTAGAGGTAGTGCATGAGAATGACTCCGCTGTGGAGAGATCTGGATGTTTCTGCTGGAAATACAGACTTGTACCTGTTCAATAACCATACCATAAAACCAGGTGTCTATTTTTGTCAGTTCCTAGGGGTTTGTCTTCTCCGACGGTAAATTTTCACAGGTTATTACAGGCCTCATCTGGCCAAGATCCTCTGAGGAGAAGAGAATCTCATTCCACCAAGAACTTTGCCAGGTAAAGTCTGTAGGGAGAGAGGGACAGAAGCTCAATATCCTGTGTCTGTTTTCCAAGTTGTTTACAGCCTTGCAGGGGCATAGCAAAAAGAAAGGTGCTCATAATGAAGAAGCTTACCTTTGTCTTCTACATATGAGACATCCCACTGGATGTATATCTGCTCCTCACACATTTCAGAACCAGGTATGTGGAACAAATCTCTCTTGTATGTAAGCCTCACCATCTACCATGGATGTACCTATGCAATCAAACATCGTCCTTTATATTTTTGTGAGACTACATACTGTAAACCTTACTCTCTTTCTGCTTCTATGCAGTTCTTGTCTTCTTGATCAAGAAGCCGCGTTGATTTTAGGACAATTTCTTGGGGAGAGATTACAGCTGGCATTGAAGATTTATTTAAGTGACTATCCATGATTCTGTCAGAATAAGAAATCAGACTGATCTTTTACACATTGTGGAGATTTTATTTAGTTTGTCCTTGACAAAGACTCTCCTGATGGTAGAGGTTATTCACAGATGTTGATACACTTTACTGTCTTTGTGAATAAGGGAGCAACATCTGAGCTCTTCCCTTCTCTAGACTAAGGCTCGTGAGCAGCTGTTTTTGTCTGTACATTGGGTTTATTTAATATGTACAGAGTAAAAACACATCTAGCTCTCTGCCTGTGGTGTTCTGTGTGGAAGTGTGGGAACTAAAATGAATATAATGTTACTTGGTTTATGAAGGACAGTCCCATATATCTGAGTCAAATACCTCTCAGTTATATGATCCTTACAGAGCAGCTGGTGATCATGCTTATTGCTTTGAGTGACTTTAAGAGCTGAAATGTGAATATTGCCCTACACATACTGCAGCTATTTCTTCAGAATCAATTACCATGTTCTCTTACTATTTCTGTGCTGCTTGATATTGTAATCCATGTTTTGGTCACCTGCCTTGTATTCTGGGACCTACTTTCTTATATCTGTTGCAATAAACCTGCTCTTCCAAGTTTTCCTTAGAAAATTAGGAGAATTTGTCCTTGTTCCCCAACTTAGGCTTTTGAGCTGGAAAACAAGCCAGAAAAAGCTACACATAGAACAATATGTTCTACTTTTGTCAAACAGAATAGGGAAAGCTGCAGAGTTCTGGTGATTTTGTTGGTGGGGATATTTTGTTTGTTTGTGTTTGGTTTGGTATTTTTTGCTTTTTTTTTTAGGCAACTAGAAAGTAACTCTATCTGTAAGGGAAGTAAAATTTTGTATATGTCTTTAGACAGTGCCCCTGAATTGTTGGACTTTTTGTTCCTCTTTGTCTATAAAATTCACAGAGCAAACAAAACATTGGGCTAGATGGGGAATTGGGTCAGAATAAGGTGACTGTGAGCTGTAGCTCACCTTCCTGGTTTGATAGGTGCTAGCATCCTCCTTCACAGTTTTTCAGCCAAACACCAGCGTGACTATATGGAGACCTTGACTCTTCAAAGACATAGCTGGATTTATTTGTGTGGTAGTTAATCAATTTTCTTATCTGTCCTCAAACCTTAGAACCTATGGTATGTAAATTCCTAAATAACTGCATGCACCAGGCCTGCACAGGCCAAGATAGAGGAAGAATTAATAAAACATGCATATGAGTCTCTGCTGATTTCTCCACACATTAAAGGCTGGTGATTGCCCAGCAGTGAGCACGTTTGTATACATACTTCCCACATGCCATTAACAGGGCTGACCTCTTTCAGCAGCACACACAAACCCAAACTATATCTACAGGAACCTTTTTATTTCTCTTAGACAGAATATATTCTTGTGGAATTTTCAGTATGGTGGGGAAATGAATAAAGGAAACAGTTCCCTTAGGTTAGATGAGACTCTGACTTACAGCATATTATGGGCAGGATGAGCATAATATCTAATGGGAGAAGGGCTCTTCCTGTCCAACCAGCTGCTGGTGGTCCACAGGAAAGACAGTTATATATCTCTGGAAACCTATTTGCAACCTTGGTTGTAATTGCCATGGTTGATTCTGTTAGAAGAGAAAGAGAAATGGAGAAAACAGAATAGTTTAACACATAGAAAAAATGCACAGTAACAAGAAAAAAATTAACTGCTTGTAGCATTTTAAAAGCATCTTTATTTGTTCAAGAGGTGATTCTGCTCTGAAAAATAGCACATCAGTTTGATATGGATGAGTAGGTGTGTTTGCCTGCTTTGATATCTAAAGCAGGTGTCTGTTACATTTAATTTATTTTGATTTAAGTAATAAAAGTAGCTGCCTAGATAGAACTGTGGCTATTCTATCACATATATGACTGACAATAAAAACCTAAAGTACTCAAATACTATTTCAAACAGGACCTTTACCTTTCAGCAATCTAGAAAAAAATCCATTTAACTCCTATGAAGGAGGCAGAGCAGGGCAGTTGCAGGTGCAGGCATGACTGAGTAGCATAAGAATCTACTCCTTCTAGTTGACTACTGCCCTATAGCTGAAGAATAATACAGCCTACAGATCAGATGTCAAATAAATCCTGTGTGAGCTCTTGGACTGTTTCAGGGCAATCTCACCCAGGTAAATTTACATTATATTAAAATGGTTCAGTCCATATAAAGGTAGTTGCAACACTGTGGCAGCACGTGAAGCTGAAGCAAACTGCTCTGTTGGTAATTCTTAAACCATTTTAGCTAAGTCATTAGAGGAGGTCTTGGATGTACCCTATACTGGTTCCATTGTGCCAGAATGTAGTTATCCAAAATGCTCAGCTCCTGCTTGCTGCAGTGGCTGAGCTCTGGCATTTCAGAGGATGCTGCAGAACCCAGTGAGGCACTTGCTTAGGGGAATGTTGCTGAGGGATCCCTTGGGACAGATCTTTCACTGCTGTAAAGCTCTGAGCCCCAGTGAAGCTGTCAGTCAGAGCATCGTGCTGCAGCTGCAGCACTGCTGGTAATGCTGTGAAGTAAAGGGAGAGCCTGGCTGACGGTCAGATCTCACCTTGAGTCTTCAGGATGAAAGTTACATATCTGCCACTCTTTGAGGTGTTTTTTAACCATGTTTAATTAGGAATCTAGTAAGCCTCTCTGAACATGGAGCCCTTTGTTGCCATTTTCATAATGTCACTTCTCAGAATGGCACAACACAGCAAATGTTATTTAGGAAGAAGATACTGTAAAAAAACTGTAACAAATTACTCCTTCAGGAAGGCTTAGTGGTGAGACAGGTGCTCAAAATTTGGAGATAAAGAGAGAATAACAATAGAAAATAATAAAGAGAAAATAATTCATGTGTCCAGGGTGAGTGCAGCCTTTATAGGGATGAAGAACATTTGTTTGAACATGAATACCACTAGAAGGTAAGAAAGTGTCTATTTTTCCTAAAATAAGTAGGATCTGTTCTAGCAGTATTTAAGTAATCTGTCTGTGCAGTGATCTAAAGGTGTACCCTGCATTCTGTTTTTGATCCATGTGTGTTCATGCTCTCTGGTTCACAACCCTTGGCTGAATGCTTGGTGGTGGGAGGAGGAAGGACCCCACTGGAGTGCCAAGGTCAGTCTGATTCTTAAATTATATCTACAGAGTGCAACAAAGTTCTGCACAACAAAGTCATGGCTGGACCTTCCCTCCTTCAGACTAACTTGTCATATAAGAAATTAGGGAGATTCTTGCCAGGTCAGAGCTGTGGTGCTTCACTCTGTTCCCAAAATGGATTTGCTTCAGAGGAGAGGGCATGCACGAGGCACAGAGCTTAAATGGCTTATCCAGAAAATTATGGCAGGTTTTAGTTAAACTGGGAATAAAATCATCCAATCTCTTCCCTCAGGTCTTTTCTCCTGACCTATAGCGTTAAATTTCTGTGGTTTTTTCTCCTATATCTACGAATTCATTGTAGATTGGCTGGTCTTTTTTGTGTTTATGAATTGGTGACACTGTATGGGAGACACAGTTTAACACTGGCCTGTAAAATCTGAACAAGATGGAAGGCAGACTGTAACAAAATCATGCTTTTATTCAAGTGACAACCTCTAGGACAAGCTGAAGAGAGGCAAAGACAGCTTTACATCAGAGATTCCTTGATACAATATGTTCTCTAAAAAGAGAGCTGTTTCCACATAGTAACTTTCTGACTTTTGTGTGTACTGTGATTCTCTTTACAAATGCTTCTGAGGACTGCAAGAAAGAACTCTTACAGCAATATCATCCTGTTCAATAACAGTCACCTCACATAATACCACCAAGGACAGTTCAGGTTTCTAGGGAGCCAGTGAACTGAATCAGTGATGTCCTGTGGACACTACATGTTAATACTTTAAGAAAATCTTTCTGTTGCTCTCTGGGAGTCTCCCAGCCACTACAGTCCTTCTTCTCTCCAAAGTAACATGAGATACAGTGATCTCTGCATGTTTGGCTTCTCTTTGAAATGCTACAAGAACACTCTTTCTTGCTGTGTTTTAGTGCAATGCAAAAGGGTGCACTCAATGGACTCTCAGATCTGAAGGAAAAGTAGATTTTTTTTGGTTGACTTATTTTCCTTTTAGTTCCCATCCTTCTTTTGAAGTATGACTAGTTTTACAGGTATTGAGCTTCCAGCTGACACTCATAGAATTAAACTGAGATGTGTATTTTCTGACTACTAAGAAGTGTGGGGTTAAAGTTCTTTTCTTCTACAGAAATGGTCCTGTTGTAGATTTTTTTGGTCCTTCCAGCGTGGTCTGTGTCCCCTCAAAACACAGCCATAAACAATTGCAGTGTAGCAGAGGTAGCAATCTAATGCAAATGCCAATGAGAGGTTGACTCTACAATGCTTTACCTCACAGATGAGCAGATGAAGAAAAGAATCAGAATAGTGGCAGACTGAGAAACAAGCAAAAAAAATTGGAGAGCTAGTTCTCATCCAGCAGCTTGGTCATTCCTGGAAGTACCATAGCAGAAAACTTAACTGTTGTAAAGTTTAGGTTAATCTGTACAGTGACTCAAGAGATATCCAGAAAGAATTGGAAAGGACAGGATTAGACCCATGGCTTCCTTTCTGCCCAGAATATAGCTTTCTAAGATGGCATCAGATGTTTGTGGACAAGTCATGATATTGGCAGCACTGTGAAAAATATCTTGGACTTTTAATGACCTTAATGTTTTGAAGGTAATTAAATATATCTGCTACTCAACAATAGATGCTGTGTTGACCTAAGTTTTCACAAATGACAGTCTAAAATCTGTGGAAGGCTAAGAAGAGCATGCTGGATGCTTATCACTTTACATAACCAGACAGGATGCTCACAGATCTAATATGCAGACCAAGGGTCCCTGTGTTTGAGACCCTGGGCTATCCCATACACCCTGCTTCTGGGCAGCTTGTTCCTGCAGCGGTTGTGGCTGTCTTAACACCTGTGTTTCACCAGTATTATGTCTAATCTTTTAATCTACAGCTTCATACTAGGATTTTCTTCCTCTATGGACCTATTTCCTTCATTTCTCAGTCCATTCTCTCTTTTGTTTCTGACACTTTGCAGGACTTTTTTTCTACTAATTGTAATTCCTCCTTCCCACATCACAGTGACAATAGCCAGCAGTCTGGTTGGTCTTGGTGCATCATGTGCTCAAGTGAGCAGCCTCATCCCTAGACAGGGCAGCAGACCTTGGCTAGCAGCTCTCTATTGCCTACACTAAACAAAATGCAAGTGTTTTGTTGCAACTTTACTGGCAGTCTGAAGAACTCGTTTAGTTCCACTGGAGAATCCTTTGTTAGATGCTGCAGAAATATGGGTGGAGTTTCAAAGTTTGGGTAGATTCGTGGTTATTTTCCTGTTTAGAATCTTTGGAGATACATGAACAACCAGAGTGCATGAGCTCTGGATCCTAGATGCCAAACCTGTATCAAATGTGGCAATGAAAAGGGAAAATCATGCCTGACTAATCATAGCCAAAGAACTTCTCTTGAAGACTATTCCAGGTCATTGTGCTGTGGATTCTGGATGTCCATTTTGCCCCTATGAGGTAACTTTTGAGACAGAATCTCAGTGGAGAAACAAGAATTTTTTTCTCTAATTTGTTGCTCAAAGTAGAAAAATAAACAATGTTGCACTTCATAAATAGGGTGTTAATGACAGCAATGAAATAATCGATTTCTCCTCATTAAGTAAAAAACAACACAAGCTGAAAAATTAACCAGTTTTGTTTCACACAGTTGGATTAATGGAGAACAAAGCAGGTTCCTCTCACCAATGAATAATGGCCTAGAGAAACACAGTGCTAATCAAGACAACAGCGCTGGTAGTAAACAAGTCAATCCTGTATTTATTAGAGCAGTAGAACATGCATAATACATTGAGCTCTAGTTATCAGCTGAAAGTTGCACAATGCTGGCAAAATAGTCGGTTGTATCTCTACTAGAAGGAGATTGTTTCCTTGACAGGAAATCCATATATCTAGGAGGAGAGACATTAATTTAGTAGAAGGTGAGAAGAGTGTCACATGTGGAGTGGGTGGCCTGCTCTTGACGGAACGGCCATTCAATAATTACTCTAAATGCATCACTAATACAGCAAAAAGCACTGTCAATCAGTCAGTGCCCTGACTTTATTAAACTTATTTTTGCTGCTTAGGTTTGACTAGAAGTTTAGAGGAAGCTATTGATAGTATTTAAGTAATGCAAAGCACAAAATTATACCAGGCAAGTCCAACACTTCTGAGGTTTTTTAGGGTTTGTTTCTGCACAGGAATGTGCAGAGGTTTCAGTGTCTATGAAGTAAGCATATTGGAATGGGATCCAACTCATTTGACTTGTAGTGTACAGTAGGTTTGGCCTAGAGGACAGCATGTTAAATTGGACCTTGGAAAGCCTACTCTGCCTTTGACCTGCTGAATGATCTTTGGCTTAAATGTGCCTTTTTCTGACACACTTACAAGATAGGGATGAAGATAGTGCCTATTGTAACACACTTAGAAAGCAAAAAAGTCCCATCTGGAAGACATGTAAGAATTGCTAATTTCTTTCATTGTGCTTAAAGTGTGTTAACCTTAAATTTACTGGTTCTAGTGAAATTAGTCATGATGATCTCATTGGTGAGGTTTTCTCACTGAGGTGAAGTTGTTTCTTTTTCTGCTTTAGTTCTCTGTTTGCCTACATTTGACTGATTAGGCTAGTACCAAGAAACAGCTTCATGCATTCCTAGTTTAATAAAGGATGGATAGATTTAGTGCTGAAGCATTTGGAAGGTGGTCAGATAGAAAACTAAGACTAACAGTAACTGCTATTCAGTAAGCCTCAACCTAAGCTCACAAACCCAGTTAATTATAAAGAATCAACTGTCTTCCCTGAATACTCCTTGATTTTCTCTTTGCTTTAATTCAAGTAGCTGTCTTTATGGCAATGTGATTTATTGTAACTAAGCGCTAGTTGATGGTGTTCCTCATGCAGATGTTGCTCTTTGCAAAAGTCAAATAAAAGATATTTTCAGTTTAGGATAGCTCCATTTTCAAAAGCTAGAGGTATCACCATTTCTTTCCAAACAAATCATGTCATGGTACACAAGAAATGTGATTCTGCAGAACTGCAAAATCCAAAGATAATGAAAATTCATAAAGAATTGATAAAAAGAAGAGGAAGTATTAGGGATATTCCTGAAGAAGCTGTATCAGTAGGGGAGTTTCTATTACAGGTAACTAGAGTAAGTCCCTCAGGAGTCTTCTGTTTTCATCTATTTATTAAACAACTAAGAGAATAAGACAAACTATAAATTAATTATACTTAGCAGAGACATAAAGTCAAGGCAGTGGTGAACACAGATAATGCTATTCATAGACAACAGGGGGCCAAATTTTCTCCTTGCTTACACCTGTTCAATCTTACTGAAGTCGATGGGATTGGACAGGTGTAACTGAGGGGAGAATGTAGCCTCAGGCCTTTTCTACAAAGGGGTGGAGAGCTGGTGAAAGATGCTTAATGTTAATAAATATGAAGTCTTATCCATTAGTCTGAGATGCACAAAAGACAAGGAATGAAGTGAACAGAGAGATGAGGTACACGAGTGCCCAAAGCATGGGCACTGTGCATGCAGGAGCTCTGGCGATTTCAGGGAATGCTGTGAGGTCTCAGCCCAACCCAAAGCCAGGTAGTTTTTGTGGTGGCTCAGAGGAATTGCATTGATGAAGGGTTTTGAGTATTTCGGGCTGTGTGCACAACCTGCATGGCAGACTGGAGCATAGCACATGGCTGTCATTCTATTTATTGGTGACTTGCATATGCAGTAGTAATGACTACCTCTTAATAAATTAAGTGTTAACTCATAAATAGATTAAGTGCCAGTACCTTCCAGCCCTGCAGTTCTCCCACTCAAACTGCTCACCAGACTCCTGTTTGATGAAAGGTATCCACAGCCTTACATATTCATTCACAATCTAAATCTCAGGTTGCCAAGGTAACAAGCAGGTTAATCAGCTCCACCACACTTTCCTTAATTGAGGGAGAGTACTTCATTCTCCACTTCAGTCAGCTAAGTACAATAGCCTTTTTTAGTTGGCTCTCATGGACTGTTTTTGATCCACTTGACTCTGAGACAGTTCCCCTCTCTAACTACAGTGTACAGTATTGTACACTAACAACAAATATGATTGAATTGCTGAGTTACACAATGTGCTTTCCAACTGTCTTGTGCTACAATATTTATGCATAATTTATATTGGAATTGAATTAGGTTGTGTCCTTTGCATGAGATTGGCTGTCTTGTAGCTTATAGCACCAGTCCTGTGGTGGAGGTGGAGCAGAGCCATTCTGCACTAGCATGGTTTTGGGAGATTGGCCCATGACTGAAATAGAATGGCGGTTCACACGGGACTGGGGAGCCTTTCCTTGCTCTGCCTGTCTGCCTGAGGTATGTTCCATGTCTCAGTTCTCTGTCAGTGAAAACAATTCTCCATCAGTACAAGAGAAGACAATTTCCTATAGATATACTGCTGATTTGGGTTCAGATTGTGTGTGAAGTGCTCCAAGGCAACCCGTGCTACCGCCTCGTTTTTTCTGGGACCCCTTACCTTTAAATTTTAAAAGAAAGAAAACACCATGCTGTATCAAGTGCTTTTTGTGAATGTTCAGAGCTTAGCTTTAGCCTCCATCACCACCAGAATCTCAAAGCTCACAATGTTTCCTAAAAGGAATTTGAGAGGTCTTCCATATTTTTGTAAACTGATAAGCAGGGAAGCATATAACTATTACTGAAATGAAATCACTTGTGCAGTATAGCATGTATTTATTACATACAGAAATAGTATCCAGCAATTACAGGCAGAAAGTACACTGCTTTTAACAGCTTCAGGGGGATTCAAGCAGGAAAATGAATTAGGGCTTCAGTATTAATAAAACTGATGCAACTCATGGCAGAGAGTCTGGACTTTTACTTACATACATGTGGATGAATCTTCAGGTTTATGTCTGTTTTGTGAGATGGGAGCCATAATAACACAATGCCTTCTAATGCCAGTCTGGAGAGTGAAGCAAGTAACAAAACTTCACCCTAGTTTGTGAGTGCAAGGTTTTCAATGACCTCTTCAGACACCCACCCTAACCACCAATGTAACCCTAAATCCACCTAAAGCCGCTCAAGTACCCCTAAATTTGAAAGGGGGGGAAAAAAGTAAAGTATTAAGAATTTTAAACCAGTACATTCTTTCAGTATTTGTTGCTCAGAACATGAAATGTTGATTTGTGATGAGAATAGCTGGCTTCAAATTTTCATCAGTATGGGACTTCTAAATGCCTGCTACTAGCAGTGTGTTTTTATTTATTGTGGTGTGTGCCTCTCTTTAAGTTTGGGAATCATCAAAATTGGGTAGACTCAGCCTTTGTAATGCAACCCTCTAGGAACAATTTTATTCAGTCAAAGTAATACTGAGACCTTGGAGAGGAGAATTGATCTAAAAAGCATATTTTTTTTAAGAGAAGCCCTTGCACCAACCTTCTATTGTATATTATCATTAACAATTTCTGCTAACCCAGGAAGACACGTTGCTTTCTCAAGTAAAGCTAAAGCTCACTCAGCTATGTTAGAAGCAGATTTTTGAATCCCTTAGTTCCTCAAGTCTTTAATACTGCCTGTAAATCTTGACAAATTACATTTTTGGGCTTCAAACAATGCTTTTTTATGAACTTTTCCAACTGTCCCCCTGAGAAATATCTAAATGACCCAAGAACTACTTACATTTTTTGCACAGTGTAAACCAAAATTTCACAACTGCTATAATTTGAAATATTGTATCCCTCTGTCTTGGGAAAAAAGGAAACAACCCACAACCCCAAGCTCTCACACAATCATGTTTTGTTTTTTCTTCTTGACTGCATATGACATAAAACCAGCTCCCATGTCTGTGGTCCCAAGTAACCAAGACAGAAATCTGTTATTTTTTAAATAAAAAATACTCAAAGTTTAAAAAAGTAGAGGCTAATCTGCAAATGAGAAAATGTATATGTTACTTACCAATGAGAAAGAATATACTAAATGTAACTTCAGCTGGAGAGAGAAGAGAAAACAGGGATCCCCACAGTCAGAGAGCTTCACTGCATTTATGCCTATGCTCTGGCTAAGAGGAAAAAACACATTTGCAGCACCAAATGCCCTCTCAGCATTATGTGCTTATCACTGTTACAAAAATGTTATTTCTTTCTCTTCAGTTAATTTGCTTGAAATGCCAAACAAAGATGCACACTGGCAATTAAAAAAGCTGTAGTGCTATTTCAAAGAGAAACAAAAATACTGAGAGTAGGACCAGTACCATGAGGATAGTTACATTTGGTGAATTATTAGCAGAGAAAGTGAGCCAAAGAGATGTTCCTTCTGTTTTTTCCTCTGGTATTTCCATGATGTCTTAGAAATTCTTACCTGGTTTTAGTCACTTAAGTACCCTTTTTAATTCATATATACCCAAGAGAATGTACATCTTTTCATTTTGAATAAAATAGTTTTGCTGCTCATTTCTGTAGCAGTTTTGACTGTTAACCTTTAAATTTTTGTGGTAATAAGGTGCTCCAAATTATTTTACAATTAAAAAAGAAATCAGAAGAGAAAATTCTTAAGAAATCCATATAGTGATTTCAGCCCAGATACTATTCAGAAATTAACCCAAAAATGTGCTCATTACAAAGCAGTTGAAAACGTTTATTCCTTGCTAATTTGGAGGGTTTTACATTTATTTTCTTTCTATACACTTGAATATATAGAAAAGATGGCTGTGTGCTTCTGCAGAATCTTTCTCTTTTTAGAGTGTTCTAATTAAAAAAAAAATACAAAAAGAGAAGCAAACAAGTTTGAAATCTTAATTAAAAAAAAAATTAGCTTGGCAATATGAACCAAAAATACAATCATGAATATCGATGGGATGTGAGATTATTCCCACTTGTAAAAAACACCTCCATAACTCATTTGTGGCTAAGCCAGTTTTGAATTATGGGATTTGCAGTTCACTCGTGGGATAAATTACATACTCCTCAGATAACCATTATGTATCTGGCAATGTCTGTATCATTCCCAGCTCTGGGTAACAGCAAGAGACTGTGCTTTCCTACTGCTTTAGTGAGTGTACTCTTCAAACATTTATTGTACGATGGTTATTGCAGGGGATAAATAATGCATATGAAGGAAGAAAATTTACATTATAAGTTGATTAAACTGCTTAACAGTTTTTAGCCACTCTCTAAATAAGGATTTTTAACCAGATTTAATCTATGCAGTGTTTCATGTCCAAAGAACTAGCATTTAATCTCTGTTTAACTGAAATTTAGTTAGCAATGTTGACACCTCTGCATTTTAACACTGGGATTTCTTTGTGAGACACAATCCCTTTCACTCAACTTAATATCCCATCTTGGTCTCTAAGGGAAAATAATTGAGTTTAGGCTAGTTCTAAATAGCGATAAGGACAGGGAACACAGATGGGTATTTCATTGATTAACACTAACACTGGCCTAAGGCCTTGGTGTCAGGCATTAGATTAGGACATTACTAAGAGAATGACAGAGTTTTGGCACTTTATTCCTCCTCAATAACATTCTTTCACATATTAAGTTTATCCCACCCTAGGTAGCTACTTTATCATGCAGAAGGCCTTAATCCACTGATGTGACTCTATCTGCTTTCACTTTGATGCTGCCTCTGTTTACAAGAGTAATGCAGCCTGTGTAAGACAAAGTACTCGTGACAAGAACAACTGAATAAGGCTTTTAGATGCACAGAGCTCTGACCTAAAAAAAAAAGGAAAAAAAACTTCAATAAACTTCAAAATACTCCAAAGCAAAAGGGAAGGGAAAAAAATCAACAAAAACAGAGGCTTTTTGAAATGAAGTTATGTTGTTTGCATCATGAAGAAGCAGACATGAGTTTTCCATCAAGAAGATTCAACTTTACTGATCTTCTTGTACTGCACTTTATCTTTTCTTCACCTTTGACCTTCCTTTCAGTGTCTCCTCAAGGCATCATGAACGTAAGCCTTGTGGTGTTCTTTTAGAAGTAGGATTGCTGCTATCCCCTCTGGTGAATTTAAGCAGCTGTTGGAGTCAGTGACAAGGTTGGCTACAGATTTGGTGTACTGGCTGGGAAAGAGATTATGGGTCAGTCCCCAGTGCTGGGAGACAAAAGATTCAAGTAGTTCAGGATTTTTTGGATATCCCAAAAAGATTTCATGAAATTTGTAAAGATCTAACAGTGTATTGCAGGTTTCATGTGGTCTAAACAGCTTATAGCAAGTAAAACTCTAGGTAGCCAGTAAGTGGTGTTTTCACAGCAATGCTGTTTTGCAGAGGTGTATGAGGTCTTGTGTAATATAATTCCACAAAATTGCATTGCTGAAGACAGAAACTAGTGAGTCTTAGCACTTGCAGGAACTGTGACTATTAGGTGGACTGCCAATATTATGAAACTCAAACTAGTTTATTGGTGTATTTATTACAGGAAAATGAGTTACTGGTGAGGCTTTTCCTCTCTAGTTAATGGAAGATTTAATAGACTGGCTACTGAGAGTGGCATTTTGGATTTTTTAAAAGCTCTTTTGAATAGATGCTAACAAATTTATCTCCTTTTTTCCTAAATCATGGGAAAATTTTTGAAACTCCTGAAATACAACAGAGTTATGGGCAGCGAGACAAAGGTTTTGACCTTAATCGTTTGAATCTATTGAAGATTTTCCTCCCACAAACACAGACTTATTTAATTTTGTTTGGAATGTCACTGTACCTGGATTCTGACTGAAGGTAGGAAAGGAAATTGCCTTCTTTCAGTTTCAGACAGCTTACAAGAATTGTTATTTTATAAGCACTGTAAGCCTGCTGTGAATGCAACAAAGAAATGTTATATTATATTTTTATATTTGCATATAAAATAGCCCTATTAAGATTGTTTAAAGTTATTCACATGACACAGGGCTATCTTAAATTGCTCTTGTTTACACAGATTGAAAATCTGGCCTTCAACGTTCAGACAGAAACATGTGTTTTCTTTTCTTTTAATTTATACTGGTGCAGAATAGAAATATCTCCATGTAAGTCAGTTGAGCTGAATAAGAACCAGAGAAAAAAATCCTGTCTGATGGGTGACAGTTTTTTGCATGCATTGAGATATCACACTGGGGTAGCTCCCTTTTAGAAGAAAGAGTGAAATCTTATCATGTGGCTTTTCCAGAACTTTAATTTTATATGGTTGCTCCCACCTATTTTCTAGTTTGTACACTTTATTGCCAGTTTGTTGTTCAATTTTCTCCACAAGTTGCATGAATTTTGCTTGAATTCACCAGCCAAAATTATTTCTGGAATTATCTTCTAGAAAATTATGATTATTTTTATAATGATAACAACTCTTAAGTGACTTGTGTTACAGAGAATGCTAAAGTGACTTCCAAATTCTACTCTTCAGAACATTAACTATTTTTTGCACAGCATCTTCAAAATGTAAAAAATGTTTGTTCTCCTACTTTTTTCAGTGACAGCTTCATGGCAGTGGAGTCTGTGGTAACAGTTTTCAGTGCAGTTCCTTTTCCCTAGATTTCTTTGTCCATGAGATGTTATTGGCAGTGCTGATGTAAAAGAAGGCTCATTGGACTAAGCTGGAGCCTGACAAAGTGTGACTAGATGCTGGAAAACTTCTTCACCTTTGCTTTATCCTGGCAGCCTTGGCCCAGCTTTCTAAAAGTCCTTTCTTGGCAGCCTCTCTAAGCAGAGGAAGATATTATATTTTGTTTTTGATTTTGATTATAGTTTGATTTTTTATGTATGGACAGGGATTGCCACATAATGCAGGATTTTGGCTCAGGTTTCCCAAGAAGAAAGGTGAGCACAAACATCCTATGACCTGTACTCTCCACAAGAATTTGCATTGGTTTTGACAGCACTTGAAAACATGAAAGGTCCTAACAGTTCAAAGGGTGATATTCAAAAAAAAGTAATAAACTATATTTGGTAGTTCTGAACACTGAAGTGACGTGAATGTAACTGTTTCTGTCCACCTGTAAAATTTCAAAAATGCTCTCTTTCAAGCACTTCTTTTGCATCCTTTTTCTCAGTGTGGTAGATAGAAATTTCAGATTGTTTGGAGGAGAACTGGGTGCAGTTGTGAGGCTTTTGAGTTCTTTATGTACAGCAATGAACAGACTGGTTTCAGATTTAAGAACACGGTGTTACATCAGAGCAGGAACATGAGTTTCTCTATAGTATTTACCCTTTAGTACAGGACATCCTGACAGCTAGGGTTTTAAATCTTCATGGGTTTTTTTTTTGTTTGCTTGTTTATTTGTTTGGGGTTTTTTGTTTGTTTTTGTTTGAAAAGGGATTATGCCTGTGCAGAAAAATGTAGAACATTTCCTTGAGACTTCCTGTCAGTGTATGAGTTTAATGCACATCTGAGACTTTGGCAGCACTATAATAAGCCACAGTGGTAGTTACCATCTGTCATGTTGCCAAACTATCTCAAGGCACATTTGTCTTTCTCAGGGAGGGGAGAATATGTCAATGCACTTGGAAATGGAAAGAAAAGCTGTGCTTTTAGCCCTCTCCTATCACATAACCACATCTGGTGCTTCTGGACATCCATAGAGGAGATTAGCTCCATCTACACAGTGCGATGCCCAGAAAGGCAAGGCAGAATCTGCTCACTCTCTGCACCTCAGTCCACTTCCAAGGCAGCTACAACTGTAATATGCCACCAAAATATCCCTGTTGTTTGTTGTTCATGGGGTCACTGGTAGCTTTCCTACAAAGTCAAAAGTGGCAGGAGACAAAGATGAGTCAATGGAACCTCGATGGGTCTGGGAATTGCAGGGGCTCTGCAAACCTCTGCAGGTCTGGGCCCTGCTCCTAGGTATAGGTGCTGTGCCACTATGAAGGCTCCTGGGCAGGGGCAGAGTGCGTGGGGAGCCTTGCAAACACGTACTGCTCTTGCTCTTTCTGCCTTCAAAAGAAATGGGCTGTCTGTGTCTGGAGGCCACGGCACCAGCATGGCAAGGTCTGGTGGGAAAATGGACCAGGGGAAAAAATGTATCTGGGGAAAAAAAAAACCATGAAAACCCCACTCTTAGTAAAATATGCCTGAGGGAAAGCCGGTGAAAGTAAATATTAATGCTCAAATACCACAATAATTTGGTTCTTTTACTTTTTAAGTATTCCACAGTTTCAGGAAATAAGGAAGAAAAGTGTGGGATTACGAGTGTTAGACTGGGTCTGTGTTTTCAGGGGCAATTCCTGTGTCACTATTGAGATGCAATTCCCACTGTCAGTGGTATCAAATACACTCTCAAGCACCCGATTCTACTGTCAAAAGTGGGATGATTCCTGAGGGGCAAAATTGCAGCTTCAGTGTTTATTGCATTCAGATCGACTAAAAATCCAACGTGTCACACTTCTTTGATAAAATTGGACTATATTAGAATGAATTTCATCCTAAATGCAAACTTTTATCTAATTCCAGCCACCCCCTAAGATGTGCATGTGAACATAATCTAGACAATAATGCAATGGCAGTTTAAATAAAACTGAAAGTCTTTAGGCCCCAACTCAGAATTAAAACTCTTAGAAATCTTGTCTAATGTGTTGTTTATGCTGCCTGCCCCCATTCTTTGAAAAATGCAGGCTAGCCAAAAGTTTTTGATCCTTCTGCTATTAACAGATGGTATATGTAGCTAAGGATAAGCTGAGACTATCACTTAGGCTGCAAGCAAAGGGGTGAGGGATGCTCCCCTGTGGGTACCCTTAAAAGGCCATAAGCTTGAGTAGCAAAAATGAAAAGGTCTAGTGCTGGTGTTAATTACGCAGAAACCACACAGAAAGTGCTCGCTGTCACAGAGTTGAGAGGTTGTGCATCCCTTCCAAAGATAAAAGGCATGGTATGAAAACATTTTGCAGAGGACAATGAAGTGAAGATTAGCATAATCTTTTGCAGTATCCTCAGTAAGCTATCCATGAGTGAGCTGCTTTTTTCTCATTCCTTTTGCTCTAATGTCTGGATTTAAGGAATGGCAATGTAAGAATAGGCTTTGTCCTTGAAGCCTGACAGTTGTGTTTTCCCGCCTTCATGTGATCATCTTGTTGCTAGTGTACTGCTCTTCTGGTAATCAGACAATGGAAGGAAAATGAAGTGTCAGTTCATTGACACAACCTTATCCTGCCTATGTTTTTGTCTTAATCCAGACTCATCAGTGCTCTCACACTCTTTTCATATTTTCTCACTTGCTCTGAATCAAAAATGTAAAATCTCTTTTATAAATGTTTGGGATGAAAGTAAAAGCAAATAATGCTGGAAAAATCCTGAAAATGGCTCCATGAAGCCTAAAAGCAACATAATAGTATAATTCTTCTCTGCTTGGGAGGAGGGTGTCTGTGGTGGATGCCTGTTTAGCATGTTAAATTGAGCATGCTTTCGTACCTACCTCAGCGAAAATGGCTCTTTAGATGCACGTCCTCTGGAGCACAATGTTTCGTTTTAGCATGGAGACTGAGCCATATACATGTTTTGGTTGAACGTGGCTGTCTCTAGGGCTGACACAGTGGCTAATACTCAAGTTTGTTAGTCACTTTGATCCTGAGTGCCCTGTTTTAAGTCTTGCTACTACTGGTTAAGCTAGCACTTTGTTACCGCAGGGATAACTGGAGGATTCGGAGTGTTGGGAGGCACTATCCCCAAGATCAAAATATAAAAATAGGTCTGAGGTCAGGGAACTGTACAGACCCCCAGAAGCTTTTCAGTTTTACAGCTGGAGATAGTCTCTTAAGTATATATAAATCGTCATTAGGATTCTGACAAAGAAGTGCACGATGGGATTGCTGCAGGGCAGACTCTTTGAATCTTATTCCTGATAAAAACCACTTCTGGCTGGCTGACAGGAGACAAGGCAAGTTCAAGGAAGGCATTAAAAACATCTTAAATCTATTGATGGCAGCAGAAGTGTTGGGATGAATAGTTTGGGATTAGGATGAAAATTTCTGAGTGCAGTCAGGGCAGAGAATTTGGCTCCAGCTGGCAGTTCTGGGGAGAAATATGTTTCTGAATATGGTCAGATTCAAATAATAATGCACAGAAACACTGTGAAACTTTCTCAGAGGGAATAGTTGATTTTCCCCCTTCCTTCCCCCCCCCATTCTCCCCAAGGAAAACCTCTGATTGAAATATCTCTCTAACCAGGCAGGCTACTTATAAAAGAGCTCCCTAGCAGAGGCACCAGTGAGGAAGCAGGAGTGGATTTCAGGGCATTAATGGGCACCAGGAACTCCCCATGGCTGCTTCTCTTTAGCAGAGCAGAGGGGCAGTGTCTTTCCACTGCCTCACATGCCCTGGGCAGCCTGGGATGACAGAGAGTGAGGCACCTTTGGCTACCTGGGGCCAACATTTCCTTGCTGAACAAGGAAAGCATCACTACTCATCTTTGCAAATCAACAAGCAATGCAGCTCCTTCTACACAAGGGCTGAGGGGCAGACATGGTGTTTTTAGCCTTTTCCAGGCTGTGGCTCCAACCCAAAGATTTTGGGTGGCATGTGGTTTTGCCACCACATTAGTGGCTGCTCTGTTGGCAGTGACATTCAGTTTCCCCAATTCTTCATCCCCCCTGATTACATGAATGTTAAAGAGTTTTTGCACTAGGAGACCTGTAATGTCTAACCCCTGAACATGTAATTTCAATGTACCATAGGCCTGCTGCTCTTAGTCAAGCAAGAATGTGTTGCTCATTTTTATTTGGACTTTGCATTGATGTAAGAGCACTGAATCGGTTAGAGTGTGATGCTTGCCTCAGGTCTTCAACAGGTCTCTCTTGTCTTTGCCCTCCTGGAAAGACATCTGTGAAACTGAAGGGAGCATCCATGCCAACCCATGGGTGCATGCACTGTCACAGTGCACTGTGGGCAGTGTGACTTCTACAGCACAGGCTGTGGTAGCTCCTTCTGCAGGCACAAGAAAATGCAGTGGGGAGACTTTCCCTACTAATACAATAGAAATTGTATTAATTTTCTTCCTAACTGATGTTCAGGGGAGCAATGACAAAGACATGTGCTTTGTTTGAAAGACTAGAGAAACTGGTAACTGAGCATGCCTACAACGGAGCATCAGCTCATGCCGCCCCAGCACTGTCCAGAGCCACATGATTTGAAACTCCAGTAGGTTATTGCTCCTTGAGGCCTTAGAGGTAATGGTTTTTTTCCTATGGTACATGGATAGTGCATCAATATGATTGAAATCTAGCCTGGCATTTTGCTGAGTGCAAATGAGAATGTCTCTGTTAAAGAAGAGTTCAGTGAGAGGGTGACAAAAGGACCTAGTGATCAGAGTTATCCTGTTCTGTGCTAGCAGTGAGAGTAGTTATCAGCATTTTGTTCAAGAAAAAAAATAAATTGCAGCTTTTCTATCCAACCTAGAAATCTGCCCCAACCTAATGCAAGCAGACAGGTTCAGTGCTACCTAAAATTATTTTGCCTCGTCAGTGAACTGTGGTGTTTGCCTGTTCATAAATACTGTGGAAACCTTATTGTCTGCTCGACTGCCATCTGACACACAAAATTGAATCAAATACTCACAATATCCAACTTGTTGTCAGATATCAGATACTAAAATAAGCCTGCTTCTCTTTGTATTTTAGCTATCATATTTTGTGATGTCACACTCTGGGATCATGTAATGTTTGATGGGTCCCCCTGAGAAAGAACCCAAGTGATCTGTGATTCGTGCTGGTTTGAGTGAGACAGCAGTTGGTGGGCAGCAGATAATTGAAAGTTTGCAAGGCATTATACCTAGCTGTCAGCACAGCTCTGGATTTGCATAATTGTTCAAAACATCAATGAGAATTGTTACCTTTAATTACACCTTATTTACAGGGGGCTTGCTCCAATATTTGATTTATTGTCAAGCAATGGCACAGGCTGTCCAGGGAAATAGTTGAGTCACTATCACTGGAGGTATTTAAAAATATATATAGGTGTGGCACTTAGGGACATGGTTTAGTGGTGGACTTAGCAGTGTTGGGTTAATGGTTGAACTCAGAGATCTTAAAGGTCTTTTCAAACCTAAGCCATTCTATGATTCTATATTTGAAAGAGTGTTAACTGAGGTACAAAAGCCCTGAACCTATAGAAAAACAGGAACCAGCACATGAGAAAGCTCATTATAAATTTGCTGATAGTTATTTTCTTCTTTCAGAAGTACTTCACAATAAGATATCCTTAAAGAACTCACAGTGACAACCATTTAAGCTTCCCACAAGTGCATGGCAACAGGAGTCACGAATTATGAAGAGAACATAGGCATGACAGCAAATATCTCACAGCTTTCTTGATCACTACAGAAGAAGCCAGGTGAGATTTTATTTCTGTTAAAGTTCCTTGGAAGTGTGAGGGCTTCTGTGCAGAGGTAGCACAAGGACCTGTTGTATATTTACAGTGGCAAAATTTAAAACATACACATAGGCCAGGAAGCTAAATTACACAACAGGCTTCCTATAATGACTATCATCCTTAAAAATGCAGTCCACAGTGCTTTCCAATGCATGGCATTTTTACTAGTGCCTTTTCTTGGGAACATTATTCTTCATAAGGCACTATAGCCAAACACAACCCTTTGTTTCCATGGTCTGCATTCACTATTATGAATATTTGCATCAGTATTTGGATTTGTTCACACAAATGATTGTGAAAGTGCTGCTTTATTCACATAAAACCTCCTTGTGTGAAAAAAATAAATAAAAGGACTTTAACAAGAACATTAATCTTTTGCTACTCAGAATTCAGTTTTCTGTCGAAGAGATATCATTCATTAGGTGCAGATGCAATAATGCATGACTCAAGCAAGTGATTATTCCTTAAAAAGCTACCCAGAGAAGCAAGCTGTTCACCAACTCTCCATAGGCTCACCTGCAGCTCACTGAGAAAATTGATGGAGTTCAATGGGATTATGGGGAATATGAAAAGCTAAATATGTGTCTAAGTGTTGTCAGGATCAGGGCTGATGCACACATCCACCACTATCAGGAGCAGTTTTTGAATTATTAATGATAAGAAAATTTGACTAAATTAATTGGATAATTTATTTGCAATGAATAATTCCAGTAGCTCTATTCCTGAATGTCTTCCTGCCCTTGAATAAAGCAGTTTGGAGGTGCTGCCTGCCTCTTGTTTCGAATGCAGTTAAAGCTTCAATTAGGCTTGCCTACATTGAAACTTGACATACCAGTTTCTTTCACGTATTTGTACAGACAGAGAAGCAAGTCTGTGTTTGGGTTGTATTTTTTCAGGGTTTGAAGTCTTGTTCAAAGATCTTGAAAGATTGAATGACTGAGGACATAGACTGGAATTCTGCCCTTCAGTTTATGTGCAAAATCAAAAACATGCAAAGTTTGGTAGTATCTGAGTTTCATCTGATAAGGCATACATTAAAGTATAAAAAGAAAGCCCAGAAATAGGAGACTTGTCAGTTTGAATGTTAGTTAAATAAGTACATAAGATAAACAGTTCAGTGAGGGTTATGTAGCTGAATTTTCAATCAGGTTGCACAAAAGGCTGTTGCAACAGCATCTTCCATTACCAAAAACATGTAGAATTTGTTGCACAAAGTAGCAGACATAGTTTACAAAGGAAAATCTACCAGTTTTAACAAATCTTTATTTTCAAATTAAATATTATTAACCAACTCAGAGCACCAAAATGCCCTTAACCATGAGCTCTATTAAAAATCCAATATGCAGCAGGTTTTGACTGTTCATTAGTCACTTAATTAGCACAAAAAAGTCTTTCTTTCAAAACTGTTTATTTCATACTTGCAAACAGGTACTGCATGGTACTAAATTTAGTTAAATGCATCCCTCTTTTTAGTTTTAATTTTAAAATTAATTACTATTGCCATTCTGTAGAATATAATTGGAAGAATAGCTGCCAGTTAGTGATACTACCACTTAATTTCCACACGTTACAATACACTGTTAGACTCTCTTGCTTCATTATAGTATTAAATTTGAATTAATTGGCCCAGAAATTCGAGGCAAACTAAGCTTTTGAAAAAGGGAAAGAAACAATTGATGTTTAGATGGACCAAAGTGCTCACAGCCTGTATCTCTACTGAAGAGAGCTGCTTCCACTACTGGGAGAAGGTGTATCAGGTCCTAGTGCCACTGTCTGAGGACAAACCCGTGACTGCCTGGAAGAATTACTCTGCAGAGTGAGACAGGGTAAAGGGGGAGTTCTGACCTAATCAAGGAATAGGTTTAAAAGGTATTTGGGAGGGAAGAGCTGGAAGCAAGAGAGAAGCAGAAAAGAAGGAATAGCTTTTAATGTAACTTGGAGTGTGTGTGTATACATAGGTACATACATACAGGTATATATGTATGGCAGTGAATTTGTACTTTCTGGGCTTGTAAGGTGCAGCACTGCAGAGCATAAACATTTTGTACTTTCCTTGCACAATCTTCACTTTTGTTTCTTGAGTGTGGCATTGGAAGGAGCTGACAAACCAGGCCAAATGATCCAGAGAGTGTGGTTGGTACCCACATGCAGCTTGAGAGCCGTGTGTAAATCCTGGGGTAGCCAGCTGCTGAAGCTCTGTTCCTTTCTGCAGTGACATGGACGGGCTGCTTTGCTCGCTATATTGTCACACAAGGTATGAAAAGGGAGGACATGGCATACTGCTGTCCCTTCCAAAGAATGGCATGTTTTACAAATCAGCGACCAGGAGCAACAGTGAACACAAGAGACGTGGAGCTCTGAAAGGTCACACCTTAGAGGTGGGTGAGGTGCACCTCCATGGAGATCATCAGTGAAGGACCCTCTGTGGTTACAGCCCTATTCTGTGGAAAACTGAGGACTCTTTAAAATGTGGTGCATAATCTTACCTACAAACAAATAGTCACAAATTAAAGTTTCCTCTTAAGGTTTTTAGGGCCTTGCACAGGATTCACGTTTTGGTCATGAGAGAAGAGTTTCCTTTCAAATCTACAGATATTGTATATGAAATTTAAGCACTACTGTTTATTGTGTTTTTTCACATGTGTAATTTATCTGGATTCTGGAGGTATATTTTTTTTTACTTTTGTCCTTTGGTGTTAATGTATTTTTTGTAGAATATGTGTAAATAGATATGAGCAAACTGTGTAAAAGTTATTCAGCTACCCAGTGAACCATGTAATCTGTTGATTCATAGAGACAACAGATAATAGAGTGAGATATTTGCTTTACACTGTCTGTATAGTATCTAGGCACAGAGTCAATTTGTGTCCTGTCGGGGCATGTTGTACCACACTATATTATCACTTTGAGGATAGGCAATTTGGGTAATGAATATGTGAGCTGCTGGGGGTGGAGAAGTAGCTCTGATATTATCTATGAAGTGGAAATGTTGAACCAAGATTTTGGCTTCAGCCTGGTTAATACAAAGCACTAAGATCACAGACAAGCTCTTTTGCTATCTTGGAAACAGTATTGTTAATTAGCTTCTACCTTCACCTCTAGCATATCATAAAAATGAAAACAATGCACTAAACACTGACATTTTCTTTCTACAGCAGGTATGAGTAAAAATGCCATCCCTGTGGAAAAATACAAAAATTAAATGGAAGTAAATGAGCATTTTGAGAACAGTTGAAAGAAAATAGTTACTATTTATGCTTGATCCCAGGATCTGTTTGACCAGGTTGTGGTTATGCTCAGCTACTGCAACAGCCCATCACTGTAGCTCTGATCCAGCTGCCCCTGCCAGCCTGGGGCAGACAGCTGTGCAAAGGAGCAGGAGGTGCACAGTACTGACAAACAGGCCACTCTCTCTCCACTCTCCAGAATATGCTTCACAGCATCAGATTTTTGTTTTCTTGTTAATCCTTTTCTTAACAGATGATCTTACAAGATGTTGGCATTTGCATGACTTTTCCAGGAAAGTATCCCCAGAATCCTGACAGGTATTTATAAAAGAGAGTTTGTGGAAGAGAGATGTTCCAGGGCTGTACTTCCTCTACTCCAAATATGTTCCCTGATGTGCTGACAGTATATTGTGCACTTCAGGAAAATCTGTACCTAGGTTCTATGTCAAGTGTCAAAATGGGTTTAACTGTGTTACTCCAGACCTCTGCTCCGAATAATTTGCCCTTTTAGTATAGAAATGCAGGTTAATAGACTTAAATTGCTTCTCTCTGGTACTAGTACAACTGAGCTTGGTTGAAGATGGCTCCAGTATTGCTATGCAGTCAGGGTAACAGCTGAGTCTCACAGTCCAATATACACGTGATCTAAATAAACCCACTAAACTGTATCCTATGTAATGGGAGTAGCTAGACTCTGTCAAGCTGGGATTAGCTCCATCCACTTAGCTTTTCCCCATTTTCTGATCCTGCCATCATCACCTGGAGTCATTGCTGAGTTTTGAAGCCTGCAGAGGGGAGTGGGAATGAGCTTTCCACCCACACTGTGGGTGACTGTCACATCAAGGAAATCTCCATACATCAGATATGAACCCAAACAGCAAAGGCTTAAAAATGCAAAAGCTGGGTGAAACATATTAAAATATTTTTTCTTTCCTCACTAATGTTTGGTGATTTGTCCATAAGCAGTGATTTCACTCACATCTTGCTCAGGCCTCCTGATAAGGTCTGCTTCTGACAACTTGGTTGGCTTCACTTTGACGAAATTCATCTGGACTTAAATCCAAATTTTTCCTGAATAAATAGAGACTGAAAGCAGTCCCAGAACCTCTCTTTCCTTCATCCCCACACCTACCACATGCACCCAGGCTACTTTAGTGCCTCACTTTTCAGGTAAGGCTGGCCAGCCTGCCCCTGTGTCCCAGCCAGAGAGCTTCCCCTCTGAAGGTAGCTGGGCTGACCCAAGCAAGCACTTCTCTCCTTCTGCATGTCTGCCAAGTGCCACAGACACCTGGGCCATGATGGGCAGTCACAGAAAAAGGAAGCCATGTGGCAAAAGCAACACTTAATCAGGATTCCTGCAGAGGTACAGAAGCGGGGGGTTTTCCTCTAAGTAATTCTGTTTATTGTCTGTGCTGAGAAGCCCTGGTGTAGGAAAAGGTCAGCATTTTGATATGTATTGTACAAACACAAGAAAAAAACAGGTTGCATCTGTGTAGGGCCAGTTAGTTTTGTGACACTCTGAGTTTTTCCCAAGACATCTCTCAGGCACGGTGCCAGGTGAGTTCAGCTTCTTTTATGCCTTAGAGTAGAACACACCTGGAACAGAGCATGCAAGATGGCAGCTTTTGATTGCATTAGAAATGTTAATTCTCAATTTATAGCTGCTTATAAAGCATATTTCTTCAGCAGTACCTCATGCTGTTAGTTATTGCTAAAACATCTCTGGGAATGGCTTGGAGATGTGTTTGTTCTCAGATCCTGATAATCTGTTGCAATTTGATAATGCACCTCCAGCTCCAAGCACGATGAGGCAGCTTGATTCTCATTCATCAGCCACACAGCTTAATGCAAGCGGGGTCAGGGTGAGCTTTTAACAGGACTGGATCTCCTCCCTGATGGGAAGCAGTCTTTTGCTACTCAACTGCTGTTCCCTATCTCCAACAATCTCAGTATCTGCGGTGGATGTTTTGGGCCCAGTTGGAGTAGTTCTCTCAGGGCTTTCATTTAGGCCAGGAGAGAACCCCTGAGTTGTCCTGAGTTCTGCTTGGATTGGGGCCAACATGTTCAAGCATTGTGCATGGAATAAATAAAATGGACTAGAGAAAGTTTATTATTCTTAGGCTCATCTCTCTTTCTTGAAAGCAAAAGATGAAGACAATGAAGGACTGTGTATCTCATTTTTAATTGCACAAATTTTACTATTGAGGTGACTGCCCTGACTATGGAAGACCTTCTCCTGATGGGGATTGGAACAGAACCCACTGTGCTCTGTTTCCTGTTTGGGAAGTTGTTGCTGCTTTACTTGCTACCACAGAAAAGCCTAACAGAATGGTGAATTCCCCTGCCATCCCAGTACACTGATCTCGTGTGTATGGTATAAACAAGAACACTCTGAAAGAGAAGTTAGAAAATGTCATGTGTACTGTGTACTATAAAAATTTCAGTTTATCTTGCATGTATTTTTAATGGCAGCCACTTCCAGCTTCCTTTTGTTCGATACAAACAGCAGACTTGTTCTTGAAGTAAACACTGTTTTAGTCTTCTGGTTTTTCCCTTTTATTTCATTTCAGTTTAGTTTAGTTTAGAGCTTCTGCCTGAGCAGCCAGGGAATATATATAATAGGGCATGAATACATTCTTATAAGTATTAGAGCAAGTATGGAAACACAGAGCCCTTAGTGACCTTGCTAGTCCTCTGCTGATCACTTGTGTTTGTTGTTGTAGGAAGGCAAACATAAGTATAGAAGTGTTATTGAACAGAAAACCCTTCAAAAATTTCACCAGTCTTTTGTATTCAAGTCGCAGAGCAATAGGGGGCCGCCCTGCTCAGAAAGCATACTTATGTGAGTATTAAGAACTGGCTGAGATAAGAAGTAAAGCTTAAGAGACCTTCATCATTAGCTGCTAGTGGTGGAGATTAGTGATCCTACTACAGGATTACAGATGGAAAGAGTGCTAGTGTTGGTTAATTGTTCATTAATGCTTGTAAAATAAGATAGCACGTAAAACTTGCTATTGTCTGCTCTCTCAAAGTAAAGCAAAATTGGATCTGCTTGTCAATAGCTGTATTGATGTTAACAAGAACATATTTAACAGATCATTTTACAGTGTAAACTACTATCCAGCTCTTTCAACATTTAGTTAGACAGTATTATCTTAATAAGAAATAATTTGTGTTTTAAATAATCTGTTCTCTATGCGTGCATATTTTATCCTTTTAATTAGCAATGCTTTCACCAGGGTGCTTTTAATATTTCAGAGTTTGCATATGATTCTCAGGTGGAACATCACCTCCCTCTAGCCTCATGGATCTATTTTATTTACAATATCTTTGGAATTGCCACACTTTCCCACCAGTACTTTTCTGTACCATTAGGGAATGGCAGCCACAGTCCAGGTAGCAGAATCCTTCTCTCAGGTGCAGCCCAGGATTATGCAAACTTCTACCAGCAAAAACCTGTGAGCAGGATGTGCATCAAGGAGGGTGAACCATGGCTTTGATTGTATCTCCTTAGGGGACTGCCCTGCCACCTGCAGCAAGGCTGTGTGCGCTGCTCAGGGCTTGCCCTTGTCTTCTCTCTTGGTGGGATGCTTAGCCCAGGCTGCGGACAAGAGCTCCTTAGGCTTGCACCCCTGCGAAGCGCTGCTGTGCTGCTGTGTCTCCTTGCAGACATGCCTGTTCTGCTGCCCCCCAGCCATTGCTGGGCCCTAGCAGGGATGGAGGGCAGGCAGCCCCTGTGCCCCAGCGAGGCACCAGCTCCCTCCTGCTCCTGCCACGCTGCCCCAGCACTGCTGCTCTGCAGAAGCTGTGGCTGCGTGTCCAGCGCAGGCACCTGCAGGACACACGTGTCTGCTGGGCTGGCCACGGTGGGACTGCTGCTCCTGGCAGCCAGGATGTTTTCCTCCCACAGCCAAGTGGGTCCACAAGGTTTCTGCAAAATGCACTGTGACAAAAAATGGTCTTTTGGCAAGGACGTACTTGAAAAGAAAAATGAGACCCTCCCTTTCTATTAATACAAAATTAGCTTAAAATGAAATACTAATCCTGGAAACAGGAAAAAAATATTTTCAATGAGATGCATTTGAAGCATTAGTGTTTTCACAAAAAAAAAATTATTTTACAGGAAAAAATCCCAATTGTTCAGGAAATAATAGTATGTGTTTTGAAGGCATGTATTTTAAAGGCAGAAGAAAACTCTGCACCTTACAGGTTATTTCCCAGAAGCTGCTCGAGCATGAAAATAGAAGTCACTGCATCTTCACAGCAGACACACCCTGGGAGACTTCATCACACTCTCACCAGATTTTCCTGTGTATCTATAGTTGAAGATAATGGTTAAAACCATTGTTGAAGAGTATTTGCTCTGCCCTGATTTTGGCTGCTTTATTGGTACCTTGGCAGCAGTCAGAGGATCCTGAAGGGTGGCTTTAGCCTGAGCCAGATGCCACTGGCCCTGAGGGACTGGTGCAGCATCCAGACACTGACAGGGTGCTGAGAAGTTCTGGCCAGGTCCCTTGCAGGCAGCAGGAGAGGTGCTTGGCTGTGTGAAAAGCTGCCATGCTCTGATAACTGGTCTGAGATGGGCATGTGTGGCAGAACAAATGCAAACACTTCTGCTGAGTGCCACTAGATAGGTGTCTGCCCCAAAATGTCATCAGCTGATGTCAGAGACCACATAAACCACCATACCAGGGCTCTGGTGGAGGGGTCACCCATGGCTTCCCATTGCCCATCACCTGCAGCAGTGTCTGGCAGGGCAAACAAGCAGGGGCTGAGCTCCAGACCTGTGTCTTGCCCCGGGGAGAAATTTGAATGCAGCAACGTCTCTGTCGGTGGATAAGAAGTGATAGCTCTGGTTAATTGCCTCAAAAGTGTTAACCAACAGCTCATTAGTCTTAAAGATACAAACTTGATAACCCTTTTTATGTGGCATGGAATGAGATGTGCATAAATAATTGCATGCTGAGACCTGCCACTGAGAGACATAAGATGTTGGTTTAAGACAAAGAAAAAGAAAACCTGACTGAAATATTTGGGAAGATGAGAAAGATTCAAGTCACAACCTCAGTTTGCAACACAAACCCAAGCCCAGCCTTTCTGTAATGACTGTTTTCTTAAGAGTAACAAATAATAGCTACCTTGTCTGCGCTGAGACAACCCCAGCACAGAAAACCACCCTATTCTTAATTTAGTACCCAAAGAGAGTGCTCGTAACAAATGTTGGAGCTTTCCTTGCTGTTTACTGAGTTTTCCTCTATTACAGTTTTAGGGTGCCTCTTCAATTGCTGCAGCTGTAAATTACCTTCTTAGCACACTGCCTTACATCAGATTTAGGTAGAACCTCTGGGTGTGACAGTAACTTCAGTTCAGACTATGCAGCAGTAGCATGACAGGCAAAGAACAATAAAGAAATCATTACGGCGGCTTTGTTATATTGACAGAAAGCTATGGATTTGGAGCACATCCCTCCTGTGATATTAAGGGATGGGTGAATAGGATACATGACTGCATGGTAGCTATGGCTTCAAATGAAAGCATAAACAGCTGGACAAATGTGCATTCTAGCCAGATAATCTAAGGAAAGCAGAGTCCTACATGAACATGTCCAACTTGGAAACATGGTAAGGTACTTTCATTTGAATGTGAAGTGTACATTAAAATGTTATTATATGCAAGCACTGGGACTACAGCCCCTTATATGGAAGCAGTGGGATTGCAAATGATTAGAAGGGGAAAAAAAAGAAAAAAAGATTCATTCCTGGTAGAAATTTTCCAAACAGCTGCAGCTAACATATAAAATAGGTGCTAGAGTAACTGTGTGATGCTGGTAGAGGCCTTCAGGAAGAAACTCTTTGTCTGTACCAAAAATAAGTGAACAACGAAGCCCCTCTGTGGCTAGATGAGAGAAAGCGTCTGAAGAGGGGTCTTGCCATCCATTCTACCTCATTACAGGTATCTGACTGATAGCAAAGCTGCATCTCAGTGCAGCAGCTCATTAGTAAGAGAAGACTCTGACATTAGTTCAGATGTTGATCGATGTGACTGGTAGTGTGAAGTCAGGATTTTGTTGTCAGATGGAGCTTTATCATCTGCATTGCAGCCTGGTGTTTTATACCGGAGAATCAGTATATGAAGAGTGTGTTAAACTGTTTGGGGGTTTAATACCTACCCAGTCATTTCCTTATGTTGCAGCTTCCTTTACCTACTGGGTCATAACAGGCCAGGTGAAAAGACCATGAAAAAGCAAAGCTCATTTTCAGAGCTTCCTCCTAGAGCCCAGGGCCTGCTCAATGCCATGTGTTGTGTGACATGAGAGAGACAGAAAGTTAGATCATGGTGCTGCCTGAAGTGCCAAAAACACGCCCACATGTCCATGCAGCCTGTGTCAGCCCAGCTTTCTGGTGGGACTAATGTTGCTGTTATTATGCAGTCTTTTGACCTAATGCCTTATGACAGAAGAGAATAGTGTTGTGTATCTGTGTTCTATTGGAGCATTAATGGCAATTTGCAATTGTTCAGCATTAAAAGCCCATCAAGCATGATGTGGCCTTCCAGGGGGCTTTGTCCTTAGCGTGCTCTGGAGCTCCCTGCCCCTGAGCAGCCCTGCTCCCCCACTCACAGCGCTCTGCATGGCTGCTCTGGGGGAACATGCCATCTGACTTCACGCAATGTTTTCCTTGGCAAGATCTTTTTCCAGCTCTCCCGTTCTGAACAGTTGATGGTTTCCTGCAGCCCCTCGGACCTACACTTCAGTTTCTTGTACTGCAATTGAGCTCCCTCTTCTCAACCTGTTATGAGCCGGCACATGATGGGTGAGCCCCCAGCATGCCTTAAGGTATAGCAAGAGGAATGGAGAAGTAAAGACAGCAGATCTACTTCTGCAAATTAGCAGCAAAAGCAGGCTCTGATGAGGAAGTTCTTTTGAATGCCATCACTTTAACTGTTCACTATGGAGTAGTTCTTACATGGCACTTATATTTAAGTCACTTTATTATGTTATTCCAGTCATATGAAGATGTATTATGAATTTACCAGCTCAGGCACAAAATCTATTCACCCATCCTCTTCCAAGGTGATGATAATGGACCCCCTCCCTTTTCCTCCTTCTTTCCTCAAATTATTATATTTTGCCTGCCTATCAAAACAAATCACTAATGTTGGGTAAATAAAATTTTGTAAGTTTGCAGTAGGCAGAATGACACAGTTGATGGTTTGGGTTTTCTTTTTTTACATTTTCTTGCCATTGTTCTCTGCAGAAGATTTTATGCTCCTTGCTTAATTTTTGTGTGGTAACCATCTTACTGAATTTTGACACAGGTCTCTTTGATGCAACTCTCTCAATACAACATAATTTTTCTTTTATGGAGAATTTTGACAGTATTTTCTGATTTTTAAAAATGAAACAAAAAAGGTAAACAAAAGATACACGTTAGATAAAATTTTTATTTTTGTGCCCCTAGTTTCAAAGTACTTTCTCAGGTTTTTGCACTCTGGAAATTTTAACCAAATAAAGCTGTTCCAAATGGCATTTCATGGTGATGTTTGTACCCAGACCGCAATGTCAGTGCTGGGCACTGATGGGGGCCTGGGTTAAAAGGACCAAACTCTGCCTGAGAGAAAAGAGCAATGGCAGCTGGACAGGACACATCCTGCTCCTGGCCTCCTCAGGCCTTCAGGTACCTCAGGATAAACAAAAGGTATTTAACCATTTAACCATTGCCCACTTGTGCTGCAGCATGTGAGGGGCTCTCTTTCACTGACATGTTTCAAAGGGAGCAGCAGGGAACCTTATTTACTGCCAGCATTTCTGGGTGTCCTATGAGCCCCCCACCCTACAGCTTTTCCTGCAGGAGGAATTTTTCTCCCCTTTGAGAAACAGCTTACTGCAATAGACCTTATTCCAACATTTACCCCAAAGCAAGGACTCACTTGTGCGTTTTGCAAATGTGTTGTTTTGGGCACCTTACCTGTTTCTTTTCTATTCAAAAATCAATATGACACTTGCAAAGAAGCTCTTTTCCCCACCTCTTTGCCACCTGCGTTGTCAGATATGCTGAAAATCAAAAATAAAGCAATCAGTTATTTTAAGCCAAAGCTTAAAAGGGTATTAATTCGATGGGATAAACTGCAGTTAAGAAACTTTCATCAAGCAAGCTGGGTTAGGTGGTTAAAAGAAAGAAAAAAACCTCTGGAAAACATACAGTAGGTAGCAGTTTATGTGTCAAGAAAACTGAGAGAAATTTTGACACTCTGATGTCTAGCAGATAGCACTTAAATCATTTTTCTCCAAACTTCAGTCATAAAACTTCAAAGAGTTTTAGCCATAATACAAATTTTTAGACTAAGAAGTGGTGTTTGAAGTTATTTTATAGGATTTTGCTGTAAGGGCTCCAATTGATTTGTAGTAAGATAAAAGAAGAAAACTTTATTTTCGAAGCTTTGTCGGAAAAAGCTTAGCTTCCATTGGCCGTTTTGCCAATATGCCTTGAGGGGATGATGATGTCGACACGGATATTATATGCCTATACGAACTGAACTGAGTTTACACCTCCTGCTGTTTGTGTTATGGTTAAAATCTGTCACAAAACTGGCAGTGATTTATTAAATGTTTAATGAAGTAAGACAAAAACTTCAAGAACTACAAACAGAAAAGTAGAACATCACATTAAAGTATAATAATATAGGTTACACTTCTGATTTTTCATATTTCTTTTGCTAAAAATGTGAAAAACACAATTAGAAATCAAGGCAGTATCAAAAGATTATGGGGTGTCACAGATCAGTCTACCAAAGGTTGTGCTTTGCTTGTTCACTTTTTTCTTTCTAAACAGAGGAATGAAAAAAAGAATATGAAATAACAGTATGCTCACAAAAAAAACCCCAACAAACCGACACAAAGCAAAACTCAAGCTGGCAAATGGAGTATCAAGTCTCAGCCACAGAAAATTTTCCCTGTTTTCAGAAGAGCAATAATAAATGTCATTCAGTGCTATTTCATTATTGCTTCATGTCCCAGTTAGAAGAATATTCTGCTCCACACCACACGTTTTAATGATGCTTTCCTAATAAACTGGTTTTAATTTTGACTAATGAGCTTGACTGAAACTGTTATTCATGTAAAAAAGTAATTGTTCAATGCAGGAATTTACATTATTTTCCAATAGCTTTCAGAAATTATCATTACTCCTGATACAGCTTTATGTTTTCCACGTTATCATAAAAGACAATATTTGTATAAGCCTCCCACCCCTCAGTGTGGCGACTGTTAAACATCGGTAAGTGAACTCCTGCACTTCTTGGCAGAGATTATTTACATTTCTTTGTATAACAGAGACTAAGTCTATACTTTATGTTTAATTATTTTTATTGTAAAATGTAATTCCTGTTATTTGATTTGCCTGATTATTTATGTACATCCTGAGCTAAAAATTCATTAAACACAGCAGGAGGGGGTTTGAGAGTACAAATTCATGTTTATTCTGTTACTTATCTCAAAGGACATCAGCCATCAATGCTTTCATACCAACCTGGTAATTCACTGAGGGATATATGGTGGACCTTGTGGGGTTATGCCTCGTGAGCCCCTCTAACCCAGAGAGTTAGAGTTGCTCCATAAGCTTCCTCCTCCTGGCTCTCCCTTTTCCTCAGCGACATTTTCACATCCAACATTTTCTGTCTCTGGGAAAGCCAGCAGAGCAGCAGAAAGCAGAACTGCTTTCCAAGCCCACCTTGTGGTCTGCTTTCCAGAAGGGTTTGTCCTGCTCTGTTCCAGTTTCACCTTTCATTCCTGCAGGGTACCAGGGTAACCCCTGTCCAGCTGGCCCTGACAGAGCCAAGCAGCCAGCTCTGAGTCGCTTGCTTTACATTTCTGTGCTCCACAGAGGGAACATTAATTTGTTAAATAAAGAAGGTTTTCATACAGTGGAGATAAGCACAACCACCAACGTCATTGACAGACACCTCCTATCATGAATGATTTGACCTTTTTCCCCTTCTCACGCTTTGCAGCAGCCCAGGATTCAGCTGTTTGCAGGAGTGTTGGCTCTGCTGCTGTACTGAAAGTCCCAGATTTTAAAGTACATTGTCTCCTTTGGGGTATTGGTAACCAAATTAATAGCAACAAACCCAGAAATTTCAATAACAACAACAGCAGCAAAAACAATGATAATAATAATAATAATAATAATAATAATAATAATAATAATAATAATAATAATAATAATAATAATAGTAATAATCCCCAAAATAAATTCCAATAGGCAATCCTTTAATTCTTTACTGCTCTGCTTGTTCCCTGCTTGTTGGGTGAAGGGCTGGGTGGCATTTTGCCTACAAGTGCTCAGTAGCCTGAGGGTGGTCACAGAGGAGAACCATGTTTTGAGCTACTTATCAGGTAAATTTAGGTGTGGGGAAAAAAATGTTGTAGTTGTTCATTTTTGCCCTCACTACTGGATGTCACTGCCTATGGCTAGGGCAGAAAGATTCAAGGTTGCCATAATGCAGCACACCAAAAATAAAGGTGAATGACATTGGAGATACCCTTAATCCCTGGCCTTATATAAACTAATCTACTGGGATTTTTAAACAGGTGTATTCTTTCAGCTAGTTTTTAATCAGGTGAGTCTCATATTCCCTGTAATATATAAATGATCACAAAATAACTCATACTTCCTTTTCCTTTTTTTAAAATTTTGCTTAAAGAGCAAGACATAAATACTAGCTGCTTTTTTTTTGCTATCAAGTCTGATTTTTTTTAGTCAGCTATCTATTGTCAGAGATGTTCCAGCACATAAAACAGGTCCATGGCAATTAGCTCCAGGTGACTATTCTTTCTATTTTTTCCCCCACATTTGTTCATCTTATATCAGCTTGCTCATTTCCCCAGTTCCAGTCCCATATTTCTGGCAAGCAAGCTACACCTGCCTCTCTGGGACTCTCCTTAAGGGGCCCTTGAGGAGAAAGAAGTGCAGTGTTTCAGACTTTATTTCCACAATTTAAATTGATTTTTAAAAATATTGATAAATGCTTCCTTTGCTTCCCTGGGTCTAAACATTTGAAAAAATATATGTGTTCGTAGAAGCTAAGGATGAAATGAAAGAAGCTAAGGATGAAATCAAAGAAGCTAAGGATGAAATGTAGGAAAGAGGATTTCTGGACCCCTCATGGGCAGCAGGGGTTTGCAGAAGATAGTGTCAACTTCCTCATGTTTCTGAGCTTTTTTTTTCCTGTTTCTGAGCTTTTGGGCTGTCCATTTTGTAACCCCGGACCTCTCCAGACTACAACAGAAAATAAAAGCTATCTTCAATTTGTCTTCAGTCTCGTAGAAATCAACATGGAGAGTCTTACATTTCTCTTGTAAAAGAAAAATGTGGCACCTGCTTCTGTTAAAAACATTCACCTTTAAAAAGAAAATAAATTAAAGGACAAGCTTGACCCCGGGGCTGGCAGCTCTGCGTGCTGAGAGGTGGAGGAAACCTTAACTCCAGCCTGGTGTGAGAGCAGGACTGCTGTGTGTATGGCCGGGCCTTAAAATACGGGCTTGAAATCAGCCTGGGCAGCTCCTTGGAGCTGCTCCTTCCCCGGCTGGAGGGAGCGGTGCTCTCCATCCCACACCCGTGCTGCTCGCTCCGGCTCCAGCTCCGGCTCCAGCGCCGCTCCCTCCCCGCCCTCCCGCCCCCGGCCCCGAGCCCGCGAACGCCCCGGGCCGGGCCGGCGCCGTGCGGCGCTCCCGGGCTCCGCTTAACCCACGGGACATCTAGCGGCGGGCTCCCAACCAGCGCCGGGAGCGGCGCCCCCGGGAGCGGCACCCCCGGGACGCGCAGGATGGCCCCGCGCTGGGCACGGCTCGGCGGCCGCTCCGGCACGGGGGATCAAACCTCAGCCTCTGTCGGGCTGGACTCGGCACGGCTCTCCTCCTCCTCCTCACACCGGAGTGGGGTGGGAGCTTGGATGCGCAGGTGAGCTACCAAAAATGCAAACAGGCGTCACTTCTGCCCAGGCACTGACACAGCCGCCAAAATGACGGAGGATAAAGGCGCACGACGTGTCTCGTAAGGTGAAAAATAACATCAGGAACACTTGAAAGAACACAAAAAAATATGTGATGTTAAAAAAAAAAAGTCATCAGGGGATTTGGACTTTAAGCTGAGCGTTTTGTTTAGGAGGATTTGTTTGGAGAGCAGTTATTTTACTGGGCTCTTTATGGAAAGCAAGTTCCACCACTAATGTATGTGGGGAGTCACAGACACTTTGATAGTATCCTATCTGGCCTATTAATGATTTCAGTCCTGCTTTTATGGTCTGTACTTCAGGTATTCATTTTTAAGGAACATAAAATTATAATGGGACAGGAAATATCATAGCTTTGCTGTCCATATAAGCCTGTAGAAATTTCAAATAGGAGTGTACTTACCTAAACTATTCTGCAAGGGGAACCTCCACTGCTGTAGCCCACATTTCTTGTGCATCTCCAGCTCTTAGTCACTCTGAGGTTTAGCTGTGCAAGGTGTTCAGTCCCAGCCCATCTTTATAAAATAACAGCAAAGTTATCCCTTGGCATTCAGGTTTGCTCAAAATTCAGTTCCCAAAAAGAGCTCCTGTTTATTAGAAATGGATTTCCAAGTCCACAAAATCACACTTCTCCCCTTGATTTTTGTACAACTGTAGACAGGAGAGCCCTGTTGGTCAGAGCATGGTGCCAATAATGCCAAGGTCACAGGTTTGATACCTGTCTGAGCCATTCACAAGAGTTGGACTTGATGGTCCTTCTGGGTTCCTTCCAACTCAGATTATTCTGTGACCCTGCGTCCATTAGCAGGTTAATGGGGTAGCAACGATTTAAATTCCAAAGGTTGTAATGGATTTGTTTCAGCATGAAATGTAACTGAGTGTTAAATCTCATCTCTCTATGCCAGGATACCCGAGTGCACCATGCTAATTATTGCTAAAAGAGCTGGCCTGTGTCTCCTGATTAACAAAAGACAATTCCTCCAACAAATCAGCTTTCCTCTGGGAGTTGTTGGGGCACGTTGGCCACATGCAGCCCCAAAAGCTGAGCTCAGCAGAGGCAGAGCCACAGGTAGACCTGTCTGGGCTGTAGGATCCCAGAGCTGACTCCTTTGAAATGGATGCTGATTTGAAAAGAGGTACATTCCATGTCTTTTAAATGAAAACATTCAGAGTACTCTTTCCTTCAGGAAAACTGTAGGACATTTGTTGCCCTGCCTGATAAGGGGTGTAGCTACATTATTTTACTTTGTAAGAGATTTTCATAGAAATCACCCTTTTGGCCTGTAAAGACTTACTTACACCTGCATGTGGTATTATGGCACAATCTGAAGAGGGAACTACTGAAGGGTGTTACTGACCAGAAGAAGAGGATGGGCTTGGAAAAGACACAATGTGGTTTCCCATACACTAACATTGTGCAGAGGCTGTCTTCTGCAGGATTTGCTTGTGAACCTCCCTCTGTCAGCTCCCTGGCTGTCGCTGCACCCTGCTCTGCACAGCACTCACTTCTGCACAGGTACCTGCCCCTCCTGTGCTGGCATCACCCTTGAGGAGCCGTCACTGCTGTCTGTGGGCTCAAGGGCTTCATAGTGCTCCTTACCTGAGCCACAGGTAGAGAGGTGCACCCTTCTTCCCCACGTCAGTCCTGGCAAACTGTTTGCACCCAGAAAGATTTGGACTAGCACAAGAAAATAGGATTTTTATAAAAATTAGCATCCTCTAGCAAAAAGATTTACCCCATGCCAGATGTTCTTACTGGGTATGCATACTGTAAATTACTGTTATACTGTGAATATAAATACTTACATTCACATCCTTCTTTTCACCCCTGCTGGAGAAACCCCCTAAGCCTTCCATGAGCTAAGGGAGGATTGGCAAAGGTAGAAACCAGTTCCAAAACTATGCAAAAATGCTTTGTGACCTTCCTACCAGCACCCAGGTGGCAGAGCCAGCCCTGCTCCACCTCTGGCAAGGCACATACATCCAGCCCAAAGTGTGTAAGGATGTCTCCATCAGTTTCATTAAACTTCAGTTAATGCAATTACACAGAAGGGCTCATTCCTCTGCAGTTACAGATATTGATAACAAATTCTGAAACCTCAAATGCTTTCACGGTGCACAACTGTCTATTTACAGCCAGCTGTAGTTACAATCCTGGTAACAATGTCAGACCCACAGGCAGAAAACATTGACTGATGATTTAAGTCAATATACATGACATTAATGAAGGTATTGGATAGATTTTCTAAGGGAAGCAGTGAGTTTTTCACATTTTTTAGGGTTCTGGTTAATCTTGTGTTTTTCCGGAATTCAGAGGCATCAGTTTGAAATGCCATAACTTGTGATAAACATATTCTACAGCCTTGAAAACTTACACAAGATGCACTTTTCTATGAGGAGCATTTTGTTCTTCCTGTAGGCTTTTATCTGGCTAAATCGGCTCAATATATTAATTAAATATAAACTTCAAAGCTGATCTTGCAGTGTTCATCGACTGACAATAGCTGATGCTCAAGTATCCTCTCTTAAATGCATTGTTCTTGTTCCTTTGTAGCACAATACACAACCAAAAGGGATTCATAACTAATCTTCTTAATATTATCTTTAGTACATTTGTGCTTAATTAATGTATCTAATTATCACCTGTCTGTTTTAAACAATTTATGTTTAAAATCACAACTTGTGTACAACTTTCCTCCTGTGAAATCCAGCTGGAAACACTGTCCTTTGGGGAGTTACACAGTCCAAGACTGCGTTTCTCCCTTTTTGCTGGGCAGGGCATTGCTCACTGTCTCCATAAGCTGTTGGAGCTGCACTGTGTTTCAGAGGCAATCTCCTATCCACAGCTCATTCAATCAGCCCAGAGCATCCATGCAGCCAGGCCCTTGTTCCACATCTTTGTGATGGAACTGCCCCATCCACTCATGGCTGTCTTGGATGCCCCTCCACTCTCAACAGGAGGAGGGAGCTGCCTCAAGGCAGCTCCTTCAGGAGCTGGCCAGGCTGCTGGGAAGAGGACAGCAGTGCACAGCAGGGCTGCATCTCCCAGGTTAACCCCAGAGCTGGGTACTGCACAGCCACCTCTGTGGAGGACTGTGCACGGGATGGAGCACGGCAGGTTGACTCCATGCAGGCGGCTGGAATGCCCACCACTTCCTATTTTCATCCCTTCTGTGATCAGGGTCTCTCTGTCTTGGTGGGGTCTCTCTGTCTCCATCGACTATTGAGAGAACTTTAATTGCTATTTTAGACAGTGTTGCAGTGGGATGAATTCTCCCTATGAGAATGAGAGCTCCTTCCAAGGCTGGGAGCTAGCAGAGAGCAGCTCCTCTGCAGCAATTGCCTGCATCTACGCTCAAACCCTCAGTAAATGCCCAGCACCTCACTCCTCAGAGGAAGTTCACTTTGCATGTACCACAGTAAGAATTTGTACACACGCAATTACTGCCACTGCACTGTAAAATTACCTCCTAGCTGTCTCTTGGTATCTTATTCAGGTGCCCATACCTTAAATCTTGGTGTCTCCTGGCTCCCAGCTTTGCTAATACACAGCCTCTTTTGCCTGCCACAGTTCTCTGAGGCTGTGTACCCGTGTCAGATCCACCTGCATGAACAGCCTGAGGCTTCAGTCTTATCAAGTACAGAAAAACCTGATCCCTGCCTTTGCAATCCTCCACTCTAAATTCCTGCTGACAGTCACCTGGTCTCTTAACTTCCAGTTACAGGTTGGAACTAAAGCCTGCTGATGCTGTGGGAGTCCTTCCATTGATTTCCACGAGCTCTGGATCACTGTTTCCTGTCAGCCACATACGTAGACAAATATCTGAGCACCTATCAAGCAGTTCAGACAATCAGAGCACCATTGCATTTACAGATGCATTAAAAAGAAAGACATTGTGAGAGATTATTTATTCTAATTCATTATTAAAAACAAACCAACACCTTGTATGCACTTGTAAAGGCCTCAGAAGACATCTGTTTAGCAATTTTCTCCTGGTAACATCACCTCCACAGAAATAACTAAATCACCTTCACATTCCTTCCGGTGAAGCCATTAAGCCTAGAAACATGCTGGTTTGGGCAATACGGAAATCAAAGTGGTAGCGCAGCAGAGAAGATCTGTGTTACAGAACAAAAATCCACAGGCTGCTTCAAATATCAACAAGGAACCCTGAAATTTTCTATCAATTTCTTTTCATGGCCTTGTGACATTTTCAACTAAAAACTATATTGCTTAACATCAAGGCACTTTGAGAGAGCTTCAGTTGGAAAAGGTAATTTTTGAGTGAGACTCAGCAGAAAAAGGTAATTTTTCAGAGAGGTTCACTGGAAAAAGGTAATTTCAGAACCAATTGCTGCATTCTTTTGCTGTTATTTTGTCTCTTTTCTAAGTAGCCCTAATGTCATTCATGGGCGCGCTATGTCAATACATCAGTACTGGCTTAGTCGTTTGTGCAAAGTAAGTTTACAGAAACTGTAGCTTTAGGCTATGTTATTCCAGGACTGTGAAGATCAAACAATGCAATTTCACTTGGAAGTTTCATCAATTTTGCATCAATGTTGATGCCAGAGCAGGAGACCTGCTCACAGAATCATAATTTCATCCTGCTAAAACTTTTGTTTTTGATAGAGAATCTAATTTCACATGATAGGTTATGCAGTAATACCATTTATTCGTAATACCAGACTACCAGAGCCATATTGCTTTGCTATAAATTGAGGCAGAGGTAGAGAGGAATTTTTAATAGCTGATCTGAACCACATCAATTTATACTGGTTTGGGATATAAAGGGCAAAAACCCCAGTTTTTGAATACAGGTGTTATTATGTGTTATTTGTACAAGTGGAAGAACAAGAACAACAGAAAGCCCAGAGCTTTCATCTGCTTATTTTCTGAAAGCTTTGGAAAGGGAGTAATGTATTTCAGCTTTAATGGCTTGAAATAAAAATCTCTGAAAATTATTGGGCCCTTCATACATGTATCCTTTGATTGTAGCTCTACAGAGAAATGAAGCAAGTCTTGCAATGAGACACACAAAAGTTGATGTGCACATGAAGAAATAATAAAAAGCCTCCCATTTTGAAGTAAAATAGCAAGAATGACAGTCAAGAGTTAATTCCACCTTATCTGTTATGCCTGCATATATGCTGAATATCAGATTTTCATTCATTTCCTCTTCGCTGCCTAAATACTTAGAAGAGAGTATCCAGTGTTCAGGATGTGGACTGGGCATTGTGGTGGGATCCTGCACACAGCATCCACCTTTGGCACTTCTGTGGGGAGATTTGATGTGACAGGAACCCAAAGGACAGGGGCTTTCTTCAGCTTTAAACTGATCATCTTTCCAAACCTCTGTATTGGCTTCCTGCAGGAACAGTCTCAGGTGCATCCCCCACCTCAGCAGCCCCCACAAGGCAGCAAACCACTCACTCCCTGGCGAGGAGCCTTTCAGAACTAGGCTGAGAGGGATAAATCCACTCCAAAGCCTCACACTTCATTTAGAAATGATTGGTTCTATATCTGCTGCTATCAGGTTCACACACAGTTGTGACAGTGGTTTCCTGGAAGCACACAAACACAGGCTTCCCCACACAGGAATCTATCAGGATACAGTATTGTAGTGGTTCAAACCCATTTTTGGAAGTTCAGCCTAACTAAAGGCCATATTCATTAAAAAGTTATGTAGCATTTATAGATTTCTTTTTTTTTTCTTAACTGCCCAGAAACACGTGGATGAACTTTTCAAAGTAAAGTATACACTTTTCCAATCCATTACGCTTCTTTTTTCCCTGAGCGCCAGCAGCTACCTTTCTGCCATGCTCCCAAGGATGCACAGGGCAAAGAGGGGGCAGGAGTAATCTCAAAATCTATTCCCTCCTTCAAACACATGAGCTGTTGAACAATTATTAAAAGCAAACCTGAAGAGACAAGCCCATAATGTAGCTGGCACAGGTGCCCTGCAGGTCATGCTCTGGGCACTTCCAGCTCCTGAGCACGGAGAGCTCTTCCCCTCTGCTGCTCTGGAGAGAGAAACACACACCAGTGTGCCCTGTCCTGTCCTGTCACCAAACACACAGAGCAAAACTCAGGCCAGAAAGGGAAACAAGGGCCTGAAACTCTGGCTGCTGCTCTGTATGGCTCTTCCATAAACAGGCATATAGGCTCTACCTAAACAGTTTTGGGCAGCATTTTCTGTCACAGGGCTTGTTCCTTTCTGGGCAAATGTCCAGCTGTGATGCTGGAGTTCTCAGCACACAGCCTCTTCCTTCTACCCTCACTTCTACTGCCCTCACATCAGAGCTTTGAGGGAAAGATGTGGATTGCTTACTTCCTCCCAGACTGTTGATATGTCAAAACAAGCTGCACGTCAAGCTGTTGCCTGATTCGGATTACATACCTTTCTAAACTTATTTATAATTTGAAGGATGAATATTCCTAACAGATCAGAAAGAAAAAAAAAATAAAAAAAGAAAATAATTTCAAGGTAGAATTAAAAAATGCCTATTCGGAATTTCAAGTGATTTGGTAATTTCACTTAAAAATTTGATTTAAGACACAGTTTACAGGATAGAATATTTGGCCTTAAGATGTAGGAATGTCCTGGGACTTGCTGCTGTAACACTGAGGAGCATGGTGGGTGACAACCCTGCCCATGGTCCACACTGAATATATCCCTTATCTGTTGATAAGGGTTTATCAACAGAGCCCAAGGCAGCAGGAGAGGTGCCAGAAAGAGGCATGTGGAGCACCCCCATGGCTCCTGCTGCTCTGCACCTCCACTCCCCTTGCTAAGGACAGCTTTTGCAGAGAAACATTTCACTGCAAAACAAAACTTATATTGAGTGAAAGGGAACAAAGGTCTCAAGGTCTCTCAGAGCTTAGGAGGATGAGTCCTCTGTGCTGTGGAAGCAGCACTTGTTTGCTCTTTGCATGGAAGAGCTACAGGGTGCCTCACTGCTGCTCTGGCCTGCACAGGCCAGGGTTGTGCCATGCATTTGGGTGATTGCTGCTCTCTGCACAGCCTATCCCACGTGCATTTGGGATTGCTGCTCTCTGCACAGCCCATCCCACGTGCATTTGGGATTGCTGCTCTCTGCACAGCCCATCCCATTTGGGATTGCTGCTCTCTGCACAGCCCATCCCACGTGCATTTGGGATTGCTGCTCTCTGCACAGCCCATCCCATGTGTATTTGGGATTGCTGCTCTCTGCACAGCCCATCCCACGTGCATTTGGGATTGCTGCTCTCTGCACAGCCCATCCCATGTGTATTTGGGATTGCTGCTCTCTGCACAGCCCATCCCACATCAGTCACTTGGTGCAGAGAACGAACACCAGGAGGACAATTGATTAGTGAGGGAGGGCAAAAGTCTGCTGCACAGACTTAAGGCATTTTATTTTTGCTTTCTGGTTTCTTTTTATCTCCTCTTTCTCATGTGGCTGGCTGGGCTCCCTTTATTCTGCAGCTGTGGTGCTGAATGCTGATGACAGTGTGGCATTCATTTTAGGGGCAGTACATGCAGGCTGTGAATGTCTGACCTTTAGGAGGGAAAATGAGTGGAGACTGTGGTTTTATGGCTGAGAGATAATAATGCTTTACCTCTTGACACTTATTTGGGTGAGGGATGTCAATATATACCCAGTCCTTATGTGTATATTCCACAGCACAAAGCAAGTGTCCAAAGAAGCAGTAGCACACATAATTGATAGCTCCTTTGTGTTTTAATGTTGCCCTATTTTTATGGGTTTTTCTTCAAATCCTGTTGCCAGTTCTAGGCTGCTGATGACTTGCTACTACTCAGTCTCAGATGTGATACTATAAATATGACCCAAAGATGGGGCTGATCATGGGACCAAAACTTCAGGTATTAGTGCAAAGTACCTTTCAAGAGTGGGTGCTGAAAGTTCCCCCAGAGTGCCCAGCACTTCAGAGCCTTATCTCTTGGGTCCCAGGGCGGTCCCAGGCTTGGTTACTCCCACAGACAAGCCACGTTGAATCACACAACAGGTTTAATATCATCTCAGCACAAGGGCGGCCTCCAGGGATGCCAGCCATTAGTTCCTAATCAACATGCATGCAAAAATGCAGAGCAAGACTTTCAGGATGGAAGTACTGGGCCTGCCCAGGTCAGTATCTATTCTTTGAGAGCCATTAACAGAGAGAACTTAAGGAAGCCAAGATGTCAATGTGCCCAAAAAGGCTGATCTTGCAGAAGTGGTAAGCATGGAGATGTGGAACACCCAAACATGCCACTCACTTTTGAAACTTTAGAGATAAAAAGGTTGCAGTTTAGATCAAATTTAGAGGAAAAGAACCCCTTAATGGTATTTAAAATCTTATAATATTATTTGCAAGTACCTTTACTATAAATAATAGACAAGGGCATATACATGTATACATATGTACCCAGACATTTACATGTGTTTGTATATGTGTATGAATGTGGGATATATACACACATGCATATATATATATATACATTTATACTCATATACAAACACAATCTCAATAAGTCCCACCAGTTACAAGGGTTTATAAACAGATCTTAATGCAAATCAGGGAAAGATGCCTACAATATGTATATATAACACACATATGAGGTGCCTATAATTTTAAGATACATATATTTTTATATACATATTAAAAAAAAAATATATATAAGGGGGTGGGAGCAGGAGAGAGAGAAAGAGAATGATAGAGAGGTGATATTGGAAATGCAAACAGACCACCAGCCCAGGGGGTGAGAGATGTTCCCATTACTTGTCTGGAATATGCTGATGGCCTCAGCCCAAGTCCTGACAGACATGTCTGCCACGTCACTTCAGTGGCAAGGCTTGTCACAAATTGAGGGCACATTTGCTTGCAGACAGCAAATAAAGCCAAAGATTGTATGGCTATGGAAGCATTCTTATCCTGGCTATTAATTTAGGGTTTCTGGTATGTCCCAGGTCTACTGGCGGTGAGGACTATCGAACTAGCATCTGTCAAACCACACACTAATTGCACTGAGACAAATGGAAAAATATAATTTGCAGGTTTTGACACGTGGTAAAGTACAGTACGACGACCTGGCTGAGAAATACTTGCTTTTGGTCTCTGCTTCCCATGGAAAGCACATTCTATTAACATTTATGTTTATAATTATCCTGCAATTTTATTTAGGTTCAGTTGAACAGAGGCAAAACATGGCACTTTTCTCACAGATCCGAGCAGCTGATGGGCAAAGGTTAATTTGTCAGTACATGGACACATTAGCTTGTCACATCTGTTATTAATTGCAAACAGATATATTAGTCTAATTAAACATTGCAAAGGACTGACCTAAATTGTTCAATGGTCTGTAGCTACATATATTCTGCTATTAACACACTTCATGTTTCATGTTTAGCTTTTGCATACTGATGAGAAGTAGCACTCTTAATTGTAAAGCTAGTTATGTGTCTCGCAGTCACCACTTACTGCTGGTACAGTTAATGTGCTCCAAATGTAAAAATAAAACACATGTGACACAGCCATGTGAATTTTCTGTCAAATAGCAGCCATTCCTCCTCTGCCTCTGTCTCCATTGCTCGCCCTCCTCTCCTAAATGATTATTTTCCTTGGCAGCTGTCTAAGTGGCTTGTCGCAGTCTAATTTCAAACCTCATTATTAGGACAAACAGTTGTGGCGCATCAATAGCCCATCAGGATTAATTAAACTGGGAATCAGCAGCTGACTGTTAATCAGATCATTTGCAGTTGATCAGTGTAGGGACTATCATCAAGATATTACTGTAGTCATTTTTTATTATGTGTCCACAGCTCGTAACAAACCCAGTAATAGCTTGATACAAAATATTTGCCTTGCAAACAGCAGCTTCTTAGCAAGTGTTGGGTAGTGCAATTACTGCTTTGAACAAGATAACCTCCAACCTGTGCATTTATGACCTGATTCACTTTGTCCTGCTGGCTTTAGATGCTCCACTGCATGGGAATAAGGCACAGGATGCCCAGCAAATCACATCCTCTACTCTTGGTCTCACCTTTCTAAAGCATGGTTTGCCTAAAATACAGAAGGAATTTTTTTTTTTGCTACAACACTCCTTTTTCTATGGTAATTCTCTAGAAGAAAATGTATTTAAATTGCTAAAGGACTGTATATGCACATATCATTTGTGGTCAATATAATCTGTTACAATGACATGTAAGACCTAAGGAGTCTGAAAATCACTACCCAAAAAAAGGCAACAGAGAGAAAGATGGTTCAATTTATAGCACAGATCTTGCTTCAAAAATAAAATTAGAAGATATGTTCCTAAGGACATATCTTGCCTAAACACTTTCCAGATAAGTAATTAATTTTTAACTTACTATGGCAACAATAGAAAAAAGTTCATTGTAATATAAAAACACTGTAATCTGGCATGATTCAAAAACTACCTTTAGCTTGTAGAGTGGTTTCTCACAAAGAGAGCTTGTGCTTCTGGGAACAGCTCCCTATTTACTCTTTGAAGCAAACTCAAACACAAGTGGGAAGTTAGCAAAGGGCAGGCATACAGGGAAGTTTATTCCTGATGGAAATGTCAAAGTAGAAGGTTTCTGTATTGTATTTTTCTGTTGTGTGGACAGAGAGAGAGGCGACCACAGCAGCTATTGAAAGATCATCTGAAGGAGCAAAGAAAGAAAGAAATTACATAATTCAAAGCATGTCCCTATCTCAGAGGGTATAAAACAGAAGGATGGGAACTCTCAACTTCATCATCACATAAACAGAGTCAGAGTGGAAGTGATATATTCATTCCTCTTCGCACTCAGGGGAGGCAGAAACCAACTATATATTTATCTAATATACATACGGTTATTTATAACAAACACTAACAAAATGGTAGTCTATGGGATTTGTGTGAGCCCATAGGAAAAGAAATCCAATCAAGGTGAATTTCCTGAGAAAAGGGAGTACCCAAGGTATGGCAGGAAGAGGAATAATTTTTGATGCATGTCTACATGAAGACAGACAAGGAGGTACAAAAAGCTGTGTGTCTGTGCACTATCCTCAAATGATTTTCAAATGAGCTGTGTATCAACCAGCAAGTTTTCTTGTTCTTATCTCTGCAGTCCTCATGGAATTGATGAGATATGAAAATTCCTCTGCATATTATTTTCAGTGATCAGTGGCTACTTTGAGGTGAGGCCCTGGTGCCCTGTAAATTCTTGAGGGCCCCAAAAGGTGACTTGGACTTTGCTTTGAGCCATGCTTACACTAAGGTCGGTTGCCCAAGAAAAAGAAAAAACCTCTGCCACTAACAAGTTTGCTAAAACTGAACACAGAGTGTGACAGGACCCTCAGACCTCTTCTTCCTCCCTGCCAGCTGTAGCTCACCATGTTTCCAGGGTCCCAGTGGCCCTTCTTAATCTGTACCTCATTGAGGTGGCCATCGACAGCACCTCGCTGCATTTCATTCCTTGTAGAATCCAAGATGAGAGAACAGCTGAAAAACAACAATCAAGATCCCCCCCAAGGCCTTGGGGAGAAAGGCAGTGTGTGCTTTCCCCAGGAAATGTACAATTTGAGCATGCTATAAAGGCCCCAGCCATTTCCCATAAACTGCACTTTAAGGAGCATTTTCCCAAACAAAGCCAAGGGAGAAGTCTACCCAGAACCCTGTCTACTTGGGGCAGCAATGCTAATTTTAATATATGCCTGGTGGCTTCATTATCTGAGATTACAAAGATGGTTAAGTAAAATGACATACTCTATGTTGTTTAGCCAACAGAAAATACCCCTTGGTGTGAGGAGTGTAAGGAATGTGTCATTCCTCAGTACATTATGGCAGAAAAAAGAAGCTGGTATTAGACAAGGAAAAAATCCCAGTTCTGCTGTTTCTTGCTACCCTATCAGCCTCGCTGCCCTAGGCAGGAGCTGTATTTGCTCACACTGGAGGGCTGCCCCCAGACAAAGTACACACACGTGCCTGATAACACACATGCCCTAGGCGCTGTGGTTTAGGTGACAATGAGGTCAACTCTTTACATTACAGATTTATATGAGGCTCAATTTCTGACTTATCCTGCCATTCTAGAGGTGTTTGCTATCAGGAAACAGTGAGAAATGTGTGTCTGCCTTCAAAGTGTACAATGTGCCTCTTCTCCTTGATGATAATTGCTGGAGGAGCTGTGGAGGCTATGGTGACTAATGCTATGCCCATATGTTCTGGGTGCAGCCAGTAGCACAAAAAATTTTTTTTGTGAGCAATCTTTGATCAGCTTCTGACACTGATGAGATGGAAATTAAATTTTACATGCTCTAATGGCACTGTCTGGAGAGAGCATAGTGGAATTACAAAAAGAGACCCGGTGCAAGGAAACATACAAAATCTGCCTTTCTGCAGCCAGTTAGAGCTCACTGGCTGGTAAAATTCTTGTAGGGTGGAAAGGACAAACTTATGCCCCTATTTTAGTCAAGTACTCCAAATGTATTCTAGACACTGACATATGAGAGAAATTCACAATAAAAAAGAAGAGATGGCCATATGGTTTACCTTTAATGATTGGCCATGTAAGTAATGTCCATCTGGATATGGAAAGCCATCAAATGCATGACAGTTTATGTTGTTTTAGAAATAGCTGTGCATTTTAGACTACCTCTGGATCTGTGGGTATGCTTCAGCAATCTGTGTGCCTCGTACTGCTGCTATAAGACACAAACACCCGCATACAGCAACTCTTTTCCATGGAAAACTGTGGCACTGCCTTTCTTTGAGGCAGAGTAAGGTGTCTCATAGTCTACAGACAGCCAGGTTTGTTCTGAAAAGAAAACTCTCATCTATGCAAATTCTCAGGCTACAACACTGTCTGCAGCATTTCTTCTGGATCTTACAGTTATTTGGTCCTTTTCCGCTTGAGGCCTCAAGCGGACAGGAGTCACAAGAAGTACCTTCATCTTGCCATTGTACTGGAGTTGCTGCTAACAAAACACTTGGCTAGCAGCTACCAGAAACCCAGCTGATGGCAGCCCTCCTTCTCCCTCAGAAACAGCCTGGTTTGTTGTGTGATGAAAAAATTGATATTGAGTTCTATAAATGCAAGGAAAACAAAAATAGTAAAGAAATGTTAGGTAAGAAAATATAAAGAAAAGAAAAGTAGATAATCTTCTCTGACTTCTTGCATTAAGACAGGATCTGGTATAGTTAGATGATCTCTCAAGGATCTCTTTTTGTTTGGTGGCTCTATTTAAGATATGGTTTGCCTTTAGTGAGCCACTTCATTTTGGGGAACAGTCAGGGACAGCCAGGCCTCAAAGTAGGCCAAAGACTCAGCATCTTCACCCCCAAAACAGAAAGCAAATCCTGCCACACTCTGCTGTCATCTCTCACCATGATGGAGAATCCTATTAGCCAGGTAAATAAATGGGTGGGTCTGAAAAATGGTGTTGGCTCCATGGGTACCAAATCTTTTGATATCAGCTTTAGGAATAAAATCTACTTGTCTAAGAAAGACACACCAGTATTAACAATGACACCTTACTAAAATCCAAAAGGGGGTGACCCAGCCAAACCTGAGGGAGATGATCAGTGAGGCTGTCATCTACCTCCCAGCCCAGCAGGGTCTAACCCTCCATTGGCAGTGTCCTGTGGAACAGAACACCCTGCTTGGGGTCTGGGATACCCAGGCCTGGTCTTCCCTGTGCTGGAAGCAGATCACTTTGCAAATGCTCCTCCATGTCAACCCTCTCCCTTTCACCCCCTTTTACCAGAGCAGACCCATGTTCCTACTGTGCAGGACAAGATTTTTGTAATCCCACTGAGTTATATAGTATAGGGAGACCTTTTGTCCCCTGCTTATCCAGCTGTACCCATCTTATCTCCAATGAGCAGCTAACAAAGATACCTTAATCACATTCACTTGTAAGAAATGAAGATATTGGCCCAAGCTCTGTAATTGTGACCATTTCTGAAAAGCACTTTCTGAGGACTTCACTAAGGAGATGCATTTAGGAGAAAACACTTATGAATAAAGAGTTACAACCCAAGAGACTCTTCAGTAAAGGTACACTCTCCTCTCTGGAGATTGGCAACACCTTGCAGTTTCTGGACATCCTGGAATTACCTGGTTTCCATGCTCCTTGGGAGTCTCCCCCAGTCTGATATCACACTCACAAGGCCTTGTGCAGTTATGGTGCCCTAGCTGGATAATCAGCAGTAACATGCCACAGCAAAACCTTGAAAGCCATGCCAGATGTCCTGGCTGAAGGTCTTCACACAATGCCTAATAGCAAACGAAAACCTTAGGTGGCTCTAACATGGAAGAAAGAAATCTGGTAAAAGTAATCAAACTCAAAACTCTTCCTTTAGGCTATTTTCAGTCTGGTTCCCCACAATTTCCCCACTCCCACCTGAAACACTAAGAAGGTTGGGGTGGGGATTACTGCAGATCTACAATACAGAAAAGGCCCATAGACAGAGAACCCAGCCCATTGCCAAGAGAGAAGGCTATGGGTAGAGGACAGCACAGATGCAAATAGCCTCACAGCTGAAAGAGAGCAAAAGCAAATCAAACACCAAACATTCAGAGATCAATCACGAGAGAAGCTGGACAGCTGGTAAATCTGCTCACCCCTGTGGGGCTATTGCTTCTGAATCAGTCAGGGGACTTGACTTTAAATTATCAGGCAAGGTTTAACACTGGTGCTGTCTGGAGGGGGATGCCCTGTGCTGAGCTGCACTGGGCACTCATGGGGACAGCTCAGTGGCTGCTGGCTGAGCTGCACTGGGCACTCGTGGGGACAGCTCAGTGGCTGCTGGCTGAGCTGCACTGGGCACTCATGGGGACAGCTCAGTGGCTGCTGGCTGAGCAGGTGCTCAGTGTGGCTGCTGTCAGCAATGCTTGGCCATGCTCTTGTGACCACGTGGTAAGGCCCTGCCCCGATGATGGCACTGGCCAAGGGGAAGCTCGGAGAGGTGATGCCAACCCAGATAAATGTTTTGCCTTGCCTGGGTGTGGGTGACTGAAGTTAAAGTGTAAAACCTGGTCTATTACTGACCTTTTTAAATGTCTTCTTCCTTCCACCACAGTAGGCTGGTACCCCCTCATTGCAGAAGCCACATTTTTGTGACAGCATTACAGTGTGGTTATGATCAAGAAAATGACTGAAAATTTACAAAAAAAGGGGTACCACTTACCTGTCCATGTCTAACTTCTGCGCACCTGAAATTATTTGGAGTGCATTAATTGCAAGTGCTTAAGGAGCGGTGATGGAGGACTTAATGCTGAGCTGTGTACTGTGAGCCTATACAGCAGAGCAGCACCATTGTGTTTTGTCTCATGCAGTGTTGATACAGGACTGGGATGTTTCTCATTCTGAATATTTATAGCTGTTAATGAATAGTGTAGAAAGCTGAAAGAGCAGGGTGTGATTTGCAGTTAACAGGGTGAGTAGGTGTTGCTGGCACCCAGAAAAAACAAAGGCGAGACTTGCACACTGGACCAGCATCCTAGGGAAGGCAGAGGTGGGTACCAATTATGGGAGCAGATGAAGTCTTTTCTGCAGAGGGTTTTCCCTGATTATACCTATGCATTGCGCCTGAATAGCCCTGCCAAAATGCAACTACAGAGCTCGGTCATCGTGTTGTCCTAACAGAGTTTTGGACTAGGTCACATTTTTAAAGAGGGAGAGAAATCTTTCTGTCATCACACATAAGGGACTTACATTTGTGAACAGATTAAACTCTTGACTGTGAGTCCAAAAATACGCAAGATACAGTCCCTCTTTTATGCCCTCTCAAATGAAACGTGCTAATAACAGACATTAACAACTGAAGCCTTTTAAGATGAAAAGGACTCTGTATTTGTTCTCTTCATGCTTGTTAAATGTTTTATGGTGACGCTTATTTACTGTCAAGAAAATATTTCCAGTGGAGGCAACGTACATAATGATAAAAATAAGCAAGCACTAAAACTATTTTTTTACTGACCAGAGCACCTTCCAGCACTTCCCCCTGGATTCTTTCACACAAAGAACATATTGTCATTGAGGCCATTATAGGGCTGCGCTGCTTTGCCAGGCTCGGCAGGACTCAGGGGAAACGGCTATAGATTGCAGCAAAAAAGTCCATCAGACAGATCGCATCTGACCCCACTGTTTCTAGGAAAGAATGCACCAGAACACTCCGGCTGAATAGACAGATTTTCCAAATGTTTTAAATCAGTTTTGAGACAAAAAGGGAAGATGCTAAGGAATGGATTTGGCCTATAAACATTAAGCGATGTGATGCCCATTTCTCTAGGAAGCTGACATTAGGGGCTTTCTTGTTGATGGTGGACCTGAAGGAAAAAACCCACAACAATTAAGCAGCAATTGAAGAAAAGCAGGCAAGAAAAGATGGTTATGTATTAGTACAATAGCTCAGAGGCTTTTCATTTTAGGATACAAAGAGGGAGTAGAGAATGCTGTTTTCTTTTTAAAAACCTTTTAAAAATGGTAACTGCATCCTGCTCTTGTAGATGTATTACTTATGACATCCCAGTTTTCATCCGTTCATGATTTTACATTAGAGTTAAATCTCTGCAGCTTGAATCTCACGGCTGAGTTAGCCAGAGCCCATAAAATATTGAAACCTTTAGAGCAGCAGCCAGCCAGGTTGAGAGAAGTTCATGTCCAAAGCTGAGCTTTAGATTCTGAGACATCCCAATTGGAGTGTAGTACAGAAAAAAGCACTGATAAAATTTTCATAAAAATGAGCTAAGGATATTGCTAGCATGCTTCCCAGCATCTATATGAAAACTTAATCTGAGCTAATGGAAAGGATATGAAAGCCTTTCTCAATTCAAACACAGTCAGTGCATAATTCATAAATTATTGTCAGAGAAGTGATTCTGCTCTGAGATTTATTCTCTTTTGGATAGAAGCAACTGGAGGAAAAACTGGGTCTTTTTGACCTTTAATGCCAGCAAATTTTACAGTAGAGCTGTCAATATAACCAAGTAAACCGGTCATTTCTCCAAACAGCAACAAAGTGCCAGTATGTGCTCACTGCAGGCTAATATTAACACAGCCCTTTAGGTTACTTGCAAACCATTCAAAGCAACTGAACCTAAAACATTTAAGTGAAGATAGTTACAGAGAAGAGAATGAAATTTCCATGTTTTCCATGACAGACACAAAAAGGTTCATTATGTTAAGAAGAAAAATCACGCAAAAATATGCTTCACTTCCTAACTCTAGTCTTCAGCTATGATTACCTTTAAAAGCCTATTTTCCAATTAAAAACCTATGCAACATTCCAATAGAAAATGCATACTGACAGATTTTTTGTTCCTTATATATGCCTCACTTCTAAACAACATAGCATAAAGTATGAAAACATTTATCCACGGGTAGTGATTAAATATTTCAGCTCAGAGTGAGGTTGTTGCACAGTCAATGCACACAATCTGTAGTGAGTTAAAAGCAAATCTGACAGAAATAGTTGGAAATCTGAGGAAATTGTAAATGCAATTAAGTGCTATCAGTAGAAAAGGCATCAGCTGGTTGATAACATGGCAAGATTTCTGTTTCCTTCAGTTCTGGAATTGTTATTACCTTTTCTACAACCTAGCAGGAACTTGAAAGAAATCAAGAATTGGAGACATTTACAAGTTGTGGATCCTGGAGTGTTTTGAAGCTGTAAAAATGTATTACTGATTGGAGGTAAAAGCACCACTAAAAATGACCAACATAATCCCCCCCAAGAAAAACAAAAGCAACAATCCAATAAATCAGTCTGAGAGAGATATGAGGAACATTTCACCAGAAGAAAGTGCATTGGAGTCTGAAAATTATAACATTTGAGAAAACAGACTGATACAATGCCATGAGCTGTATCTTTTAAATTCTGTTTAAAAGTGATTAACTTGTGTATGGGTGTGGGGGGGGAGTAATTGCTTACAAGTGGGTGCTTTAAACATAGAGGTGCCAGCAAAGACTGACAGAAATAAGGGTTGGTTTGAAGCACTTTTTTGTGAGATAATGGCATCAGAAAGCAAAAAGGCAGAGAGCTTCATGGAAAACTGGATAGTGGTACAAGGTAAAAGGAAGAAAAGGAAAAAAGAGCTGTGAGTCATTTAAGACAAATTCTTAGGACATCCACCCTGAATTCTCACTATGATTGTTGCCATTCCCCATGTGCAGTATCAGGTAGTATGTGATCATATCCCTCTCACTTCTTCCTTCTTAGAGTCTCCAGGTGCACTCATTAATCGATAGAGCTCTAATGCTAGAGAGCTAATGAACCCAAACCCTGCTGTAACAGGGAGGTGCTCAGATTAAGGGGCTGATCTCGTGCTCCTTGCTGAAGCAAAGCTCATACAGGGAGCTGGACTTCGTGGCAGAGCCTCATCCTGCACCTGTGGAGTGAGAGATTGTGTTGCCCTGCACCCAAAGTTACTCTGGCCTTTGCATTCCTCCTTTACCTGTTGGGGAAGGATGCTGCTGTGCCTGTTGCCAAAGGATTTAGCTGCAGTTATATGTCTTGCCTTCAGCCTAAGCAAACACTGAATTCCTGTCCTTCAGAGGCTTCCTCCGACCTCTCACACTGCTGTGCTTCACTGTGGTATAAAGCCGATTTTTAAAACTCCCGTCTTCTCCTTCCCAAACAAATTTTACTTAAATGTTGAAGGAATGATTCTGGTACATGAAACTTGCAACTGATTTTCAGGCCACAATAATTAGGTTTATAACACTAATAGTTTTGAGCAAGTCATCTTCCTTGAGTGCTTTAGCTCACACTTGAAATAAGAATCAATGATTCACAATTCTGGAGAAAATGAAAACAGAAAATGTTTCCTTTTCTCATATCTGACTGCTATTATTTATGGTAGTTGAGTAGAAATGTGACTGACTGAAAAGAGCAACATTTTCCCTGGACCCATCCACACCAGAGAAGAAAGCCAGAATAAAAGCTTCCAAACAGAGTAGTCTACAGGTACTGCTCCTGTATGCATATTATCAGAATACTACTTTCTGCAATACTCACCACCATCTTTACCAATATCCCTCTTTTCACTCTATAGAAGGCTTTTTTATTTCTGAAGGAGACATAAATGCAACATTTGTGTTGCACATAAAAAATATAAAAGATAGTAATTATAGTTTCTCCAAAGTGGTCTTGGAACTCAAGAACCAGTTAATCTAATTGCTTACCAGTAGATTGCAGACAAATACGAGGAAAGAAGACAAATTTTAAAATGGATTTTTTTTTTTTTTTAGTAAGAATGAACATCCAGGAGAGTCCAAAGTAATTAAGTACCACAATGCAGTAATTCCTCCAGTGTTTCAGCATAAAGCTCTGGTGTGATGAGAGCAGGCTGATAACACCAACACAGACACTGGTGGCTGCTCTGACAGATTTGGGTCCTGTTAGTTCCCCAGCATAACACACTGCATTGGGTCCTTCACGCTGAGCTAAGCCTCAGGAGCAGGGCTGAGTCCTCAGTGCACAAACCCCCTTCCCACTCAAATACAGTTCACGTGTTTGTTCATACACTAAAATATTTTCATTATAAAGACATGAGATTGACACTGTAATTTTGCCTGTAAACCCTATATTCAAATTCTATTTGATTGATGAATACATATTATATGATTTCATAAAATGAATAAATAAATGAAGCTGCCTAAAAATAGAGTCTTCTTTTCTTCCAGAGGGCTTGACAATATTCAGCCCCAACCTGTATTAGTCACTGAGAATTACAAAGCACAGCTGTAGTCAGATATCTTTGGAAGGCAAACTGATTTTCTTCTTTCCCCTACCAGTTTACAGAAACAGACATATCTAAATAACATATATTTGGTAACAGAGCTTTTTTAAGCTTCTTGCTCTTGCCTGTTGTTATTTAGCTTTTGTGCATCTGTAGCCCTGAGAACAATTCAGGTTTGATTTTATAAAACCTGATCTTCACTTCTTTCTTTGACTGCATTTAACTGTTGTGGAAATAAGGAGAGAAGGATGCCTATTGCAGCTGGAGAAGTTAACATACCTAAATGGCACTTCTTTTATAGAAGGAAGGTTGTAGTAAGTCATGTGATTTAGAGTAAAGGCAGCAGTGTGCAATGGGAGCAATTTTCTGCCCCTCAAACAGCACTTCAGGTGATGTTGTTCATCTTTCTGTGACTCACTGTGTCAAAGCATGCCCAGAGCAGAGGTGTTCAGGGACCCGACAAGCTGTAAGTGTCCAGCTGAAAAACCTGGGAGATATCCCAGGGCTCAAAGAATTCACTTTTTCAGTTGCTCTGATTTACTTCAGAATGCACCTTTAGGGAATTTATGTCTTCCATGCCTTTAGTTTCCCATTTCCTTTCTTGTCATCTTTAAAAATCCATTAAAGATCACAGAGACAGTTTCTCTGAGCTTCCATTTCTGAGGGGCTGTGGAGCTCCACAGAGTGTGCAGTTCAGAGGTGAACTGACTCTTTTACTCTCTGCACCTTGATGTTGTTAGGACGACATTTTAATTATAGGTGATGGTTACAGGCTGAGAAAACATGCTGAATTCTACAGGGAAACAAACAGTTTTCACTCATAAGGACTTAATGACAACTAGCTAACCAGTCCCCTTCTGTCTAAATAGAAGAACATTAAAATGCGGGGGAGGTTGATTTCTCAAGGTGCTTGTTTGAGAGATTTAAAATTATTGTAGTCCTATGTTTGCCAAAAGCAATCACTAGGCTTTTTGGATGTTGCTAAAATAAAAATTTTAAAAAGTTAGCTCTCTTAAAAATAGGTAGCTGCAGTAGTCCAGCTTGTATTTGTATTTTCTAGAAAAACCATTTTCTTAGCCACATATGTTGACTGGTATTTCACCTATTTTACAATACCCTTACAAGTTCCCGTACAGTAGAGTAAGTTTACATTAAAATGCCACACCACCTTTGCTATGATTAATTTAGATTTGTCTATCACTGTGCGTGCTTGCTGATTTGCCCTGGGTATTATAATAACTATAGCCTGCTTGTCATTTCCTGCTAACATTGCCTCACCTGTAAAACTGCAGCAGATCTATTTCAGCTTCCCCAGCTTCTGCCATCGCCTCACCTATTACAGGAGAATAAAAGAACATTTCTCGGGTGCATGCATAGGTATTTTCATCATATTTCAAATGCATTCGGAAAATTGCTGCATATTGGCACCAAAACAAATGAAATAATTCCCCATATCTCTTCACATATGAAATATTTCCTTCCCTGTTGGAATGATGGCCAGCCTCTATTTATCCAGAGCTGGAAGGCAATGTTCCCACATACATGCAGAGCTATTTGGTTTGTTGATATATGCATCAAATCACATACCTATGCCTTAATATGTCTGTGTTCATATATGTCTATCTTTCTGTCTTTTTAAAAATATGAAACACCTAATCAGAAAACCTACAGTTTAAAGTGCAAAATTTAAAAAGAAATTGTAGGTCAGGTCATTTGAATATGGACTTGTTTTAAGGAAGGCAAAGCAGCATGTCATTAACACAAGACCATAACTGTACACACTGTCTGTGACTGCACCAATTTACTGGGCAAGAGTGGTCAGACCACCACGACTGCCAGTGAAAGTGGCCACATGGACAGACCAGCCATGGGGCACAATCTCTGCCTGTTTTGGGGCTGTCAAGCTTTGCTGTCCTTTATTTTAGAATGAAGAAAATCCTTCTGAAACATTATTCTGTTTCTAAAAACCTGCAAGAGCAGATGCTGCAGTCAGAGCAATTTTATTCCCATGAAAACATGCCTGCTCCTAATAAATGTATCAGGGTGCTGAGAGGGGCTCACATCCTTCCCTGGTGCTGAGCAGAGCCTCACCAGTGGGTATCATGCCTGTTCCTACCAGAGAGAGTTTGGCTCCCCTATAGCACTTGCAATCCAACCTAGATGAAGAGGCAGTAAGTGAATTTATTTACCCACGGGGGGTGGGGAACCAGCAATGAAAACAATGAAAAGACTGTGTGTTAACCTATGTGCATACCTCGATGGCTCAGGTTTGGTTATATGTGCTAAATTAGACCATTAAACACTGTAAAGCCAATGGTTACTGAAGTGCTCCCACAGCCTTGTAATTTATACTATGCTACACAGAGCAGAGTAAGTTGCTCATAGTAAATAGGGTCTCATTGGATGACTTGTCTCTAACAGTACATTTTCACATAATTAAAGTGGACACAGCTTAGAAAAATTAAAAGGCTAGAATATAAAGCTCAGCTGCAAATAATATTAAATGGCATTATCAATAACAGAGATCCCAGGGTTTGCATATTAATTGTAAGAAGGTGCTAATTTGAGTGTTTTAAGCTTGCATTCACAAGCTTGTTTACATGCTTTGTTCCACCTGGACCTGTTTGGAGGTTTGTCAAAAACCTAACAAGCAGAAAAAGATTGCATTTGAAAATACACATACATGTTTAATTAAGCCAGGGCCACCGAACATTCCTCAATATATTTAGCTGTTGAGATTTAAGCACCACCAGAGCATCAGGCATTATCACCTTTTGAAGTACTGCAGAATCTTTAATATTTAAAGCACAAAGCAGACTTTAATATAAAATTCTAGCAGACCACAGAAGATTAAAGACGCATTATAAATGTGACAGTTTGTAAATGGAACACCAGTATTAAAGGGAACCCCCCTGATATTTTATAGCATATTTTTCAGGTGTATACTAAATTATAAATACAATTAAATAGCAGTAATTATTCTCTGGAAGGGGATGGCAGTTTAACTGTTCTAGAAAATAGTGATTAACAATAATGTAGGAAAGTGGTAATATGTGTTTTACCACACTGTTCTTGCAGTCAAACTTCATGCAGGCGTCTTCAGCTAATTTAAAACCACCCTGGGGCCCTACATCCATGGGCACAATGTCTTTCCTTCTATGAGGCAGGGAGTGGGAAGGGCTGTTTTCTTGGTGTCCAAAACTCTTGGCTTTTGCTTAGACCACACAGCTGTAATCTCCATTACTGCAGATGCTGCTGCTTCCAAGTGCAAAGGAGGGAGGGCAGCAGGGATGCCCCAGAGGAGTTAAGTGGGTACCTCTTGAAGAATTTAAATCCTGAATTAAGATGGTCCAATACTGTCTTTTCACAGTCATGCAGGGAATTTTGAAAGAAGCTAACCTTATTATACACCAAATTAATTTGGCAATCACGTGTCTCTAGACCAACAAGACTCTTTTAATAGCTTGTACCAATCCTTTAATTTAGTGAATAAACGCCATGGGACCAGAATTTCCCCACTCCTTTCATTCAGCTCTGTTTTTCTAGAGGGGTAAATACCTGTAAAAGCAATAGCAGCTATTAGAAGAGAGGAGGGACTCTCAAGGACAAGATTTAGGACAGAATTTCTGCTTGCCATCTCTTGTGGGGACTTGGGACTGACCCCCCAAAATCAGAGCCAATCTCTCCAGAAGGATGCAGGCTGATGGCAGTGGGCAGCACAGGGACCTGTCTCCTCCATGGCAGCCAGGATTTGAGCACAGGAGGCCTCTCAAGGAATACCTCTGTCATGACTGAGGTACATTTACATTTTTCTGTCTTTGTCTTTCTGCCTTGACCCTTGACCTCCTTCCCTTTACGAAAGGAAGCTCTTTTTATTTTTTCCCCAAAATACATTGGGATTTTTAGGAGACTGTCAGACTATGATTAATGATAATTAGCAATTTACATCTTTGAAGAGCAGTTTTTGGCTTGAAGGCCACATGCATCCAGACTCTTTCAACCTCACTGTGGAGAAAATCCCTGAACATTGGACATTTTGGGAAGCTCTCCACAGCTTGAGAGAGGGGCTCAACACTATCAAGGAACATTCTTGCAGAAGCCATGGTTTCTGGATCACATTTCTCTGGCCAGAAAAATCTCTTACTCACCCCTTCCCTACCTGGGATTTTGCCTATTTGAGGCTGCAGCATTAAGGTCCATGTCCTATCATCATTTAAACTGTTGGCAGAAAGAGTGATTCTGATGTTGACAACAACAATTTCAAGCAGGGTAAAATCTGAATAGGATCGAAGAGGAGGAGAAATTTAAAACAAGATTTTAAAAGCACAGAAATCCAACAATTTAGCATGAATATTCAAGTCTTTGGTGCTGGGCCATACAACTCCAAGGTCTCAGTGCACAGCTAAAGCAGTTCTCAAATCTCTGGAGTGCCAGGCACATCACTGCATTAAGGGCATTTTAATATGCATTGCAGTACAAAAGCTTAGCATATTATTTTCATTTTTATTATCAAAAAAAGGAAAATATAGTGAATGTTATCCAACAGAGTGCTTTAAAACAGAATTTTCAAATAAAAAGTATAAAGAGATCTTAGTTATATTATTCATTGCAGAAATAAAAAATAAATTATACATATTCTCCTAATAGAGATTAAAATGGATAAATAATGAAAATATTACAATAGCTATATTTCTCAGGGTCTAGTTTATATTGTTAACCTAAGTACTGTACACTATACATGATTAGGCACACTGCTTATATGAAAAATGCAGTGCATCTGCTATTCACAAAAGCAATACCCAAGCCATGTTTTCCACAAGACTTTATAGGAGCTGGATTGCTCACATTCTGTGCTGGCATAGGCACACCAGACTGTGCCTCATGTCTGCATGGGATTTTTTATCATGCAAGGATGGCAAAGAAATTTTGGTTTTGCTAAGTTACTTGTTTTTCCATCTACCATACACTCTAACATCATCTCCCTTTCACTCAGGTTGCAGCTTCTATGAAAACAAGGATGCCTCTACCTTCTTCCTGATTTTAAAGAATTAAAATAAACTAAATATTTTCATTTGGAACAAATGCAAGATTTTATATACTTAACAAAATAAAAAAACCCACAGGGCACAACAACCAGCAGCTCCACAGGCACACAGTCTACCAGGGATGCTGAGGATCCCAGTGGAATTCTCTCCCCTGGCATTTCTGCCATTCTTCACTTCAGCTCAGGAACTACACCCTTGAAAAAAAAAAAGGCAGCTTCACTCAAACCTGACATTCATTCCAAAGAACAACTAGCTTAAGCAAATGGCTGTTTTGTAAAGCAAACTGGCTTAGTTTTAGATTATATTAAAATTCTCAGTGTGTCCAGCTTTGCCTCCTGTTGTGCCAGGGCAGAGTGGGTGAGGAGCAGCCCTGTCGCCCAAGCCAGGCCAAGATTCCTGACTAGACCAGCCAAGGGGCTCCTTATCTGGCTCCAGACCCTCAAATCTGTGGATTCCTAGGGCAATTTGGCTTATCTGAGCAATCAGCCCAGCCTTGCACTGACCCCACACACCAACCTCATTGTGCCCCTCCATGAGCTGGGGCAGGGTTTGAAACCACAGAGTAGATGCTACTGAGTGTGCTCATAAAGAAAAAGGCTTTTGCAGTGAACATTTTTGTTCTTAGTGATGGAAATGATGATCTTAATCTGCTTGCAAAACCTGTATTTAAATGGCTAGAAAGTGTTTCATATTCTCCAGTGCAAGGGCCCAAATCTGTTGATATTACAAGTGTCGTCAACATTCAGCAGCATGGCAGCTGTCACCAGGCAGTTCAGAAAGGCTGATTTAATTGATACTTTCCATTTCAAATACAATTTGCAGTCAGCATGTGGTGAGAAATGCATCTCACCATGCAGATTTTCATGATGCTGGAGCACAAAAAAAAAAAAAAAAAAGGGTGCTGCTTTTCTTTTGAGAAGCTTGAAATGTAGTCTAGGAAGGAAATATTCAACTCTATATGTGAAAGTTGCTTCCATTTGAAGAAACTAAATCATAGTAAATCCCAGATTACTTATTTCTGTATATGAAACAGCGTATGTGGCAAAATGTAGAAAGTAGCATACTATTTTTGGGAATGAGAAAGGAGGCCTGGTTTAGCAATGGGGTTTAATCTAAGGTCTGCAATTCAAGCTTCAGCCTGGAATCTAATTCAGGTTAGATGGCTTCAAAATTCTCCAAGCCTTTCTAAGGAGTTTTTCTCCTTTTATTTCCCTCAAATAACACAAATCTCACAAGAATAGCTGATCTTATAATTGAATGTCAAGAGATTTTAGCAAACCCAACTCCTATGACTTTTCCTATGTAGTTTAATTAATAGAACCTAAGGGTAGGCAGAACCACTTGACCATCTGAACTGACACCTGCATCTCAGCCCATTGCACCGCACGCAACTGCCCTGCACCAAGCCAAAGAACTGGTGCCTGGCTAAGCCTGAACACTTATTTTCTTTCCTTCAAGAGACCTTTTCTCTGAACTGCACCTTTTTGTTTCTAAGGACTGTGCCTGCCTGCAGGGGCAAGTGCCACATTGCAAGACAGGGCTTTGAATACAAACACAGAGGCACAAGCACACACTGTTCATCTTACTGATCTGACTTTTTCTTGGCTTGCTCTCCTTTTTAATCTATGCTAAAGAAAAAACCTTTCAGATTTTAAAATATGAAGCTAATTTTTTTGCCTGAGGAAGCATTATAGCCAGAATTTGTGCCTGTTCAGCACTATTTCCCCACCAGAATGGCTCATGGATCCCAGCAGTGCAGCCTTGGCTGAGGCTGTGGTGAGATCCCAAGCTGCACACAGCCTCCTCAGCCTCTCCTCAGATCTCCTCTGTGGCTCAAGCCTGCTCAGCCTCAGGCCACAGGGCAAGTAGCCCACCAAGGGCATGATCTATCATGGTCTGTGCCCAGGGCACAGGACTGTGTTCCCTGGGGAATCAATGGGACTCACATCCTTGAGCCTGGCTGTGAACCCACCCTTGCTTTACACCTCCTTTTTAGGAAGGAGATTTGGAACAGGAGCTTAGACTGGAATCTCCTTTGACATCTTTTAATGCATCTCATTCAGAGCCCCTCCATCCAGCTGTTCCCATCCCTGTTTTAGCAGACAAAGCAGTGGCTGAAATCCTTTGTAATTCAAACATCGCAGAATGTTCTTCTCAAGACACGACAGAGTGCTCCTGGCCCCCTCCCCCTCCCTGTATCTTGGGTGAGCACATACTTAGATCCCCCAAGCACAGTGATAATTTCTCCTTACCAGCAGAGCCAGTCATTATTTATTATATCACTCTCTCACTCCTTCAGTCTCTCCTAGTGGGAACATTGCAGTGGCTGCTGGCTAGAAAATTAGCCAAGGGAACTTCTTCTGTTGGTCTCTTTCCTCATTATACTAGTAAAAAAAATTTAACTGTGACATTCTCCCTCTCCCTGTATATATATATCAACGCAGGTTGGAAGCACACTGTAGGGGCTAATAGTGAGTAATTTAACTGTGGCTCTCTCACACGTCTTACCCTCATTCTTTCTCCAGAGTAGCAGCAGCAGAACAGTATGTTCATGTATTGTTGCTCCACATTACAAGCAGAGCTTGCAAGTTTATCTTACTCTTTCCACTAGGTTGTTTTGTTCATGGGGGATGTGATGCAATTTCTTCCAGAGTCAAGGTGCTGCCATAAATTACAGAGAGATTCAGGTAACCCTCAAAGAAAAGTTTACATTTTTCTACTTTAAAAAGTGCCTTTAAAAAAAACCCAACAAGAACATCTGACTGAAACAAAGTTCTGCATATGCACATAGGCAGCTAAGGGCCATCACATTGATGTGTGCCCTGAGAGGTTGTTCCTTAAAGAACAGACTCGTCTACAGAGCCTGGACAGAACTGGCGCTATGCCCTGGTCAAACAGGAGCCATGTGAAGCAGAAAGCAGAGGAACATTTTCCTGGCTCCACTCAGGTGCTGCACAGCACAGCTTAGGCCAGTGATGGGGTCTGGTTTCAGCTCAAGAAAATTAGTAGGTGTGCTCAGGTGTTCAAAAGAGCTCTGTGCATGCCCAGGTCACTGTTTTTATGTGCTGGGATATGTCTGTGCCAAGTGCATGCATGCAGCTCCATGGGGAGAACATCCACACGATCCGGTGAATAAAGAAAAAGGATTAAGTAATTCTGAGGGACAATGATATATTCGGGAATGGTCACAATAAATCATATGACTCACTTCAGAATCCCTTTTTGAAAGAAACACAAAGGGGAGCTGCAAATGACAGCATCACAAATGCTCAAATGTCTTGAAGACTCAGGATTTTGATGATCCTGATTTTGACCCAGATCCATTACATAAAAATATGCATCTTACTAGGCATGTAGACAAAGTACAGTTTTGTGACTTATGGTAAGGTTTACAAAAAGACAATCCTGCCTAAATATTTTGTAGAAAGCGCAAAACATGAGGTTGGGGGTGAAAAAATCATGGAAACACATTCACATTTTCCTTTCACCCCAACTATTTTTTGGTAGCAGAGCTCTGCTGAGGGCAGGTGGGCAACACTTTTTCTAGAACAGGTGTCTTCAAACCTTTATTTCCTAAATCAGCCCACCAATGCTGAGGAGAGCCCATCAGCAGCAGGAAGCAGTCCCTGCACTGGCCAGGGGCTCTGTGTGTCCCCAGCTGGCAGCAGGGCCCCCTGGTTTTGCCAGTTCTGCCTGGCGCTGTCCTGCTGTCCCCGAGCCTGTCCCCAGCGCGGTGGCTGGTGTGTAATTGCTGTAACTCCCTGTACCTAGCAACGCAGATGTCACACGCTGCCTCTTGCCCAAAGGGAAGGAGGACGAGGACAGTAAACAAAGACCTCGGTGTCCTCCATTTTGGAGCGCCTGCTGCAAGTTTGACTCTCTTCACTTTGAATTATAGTGGCAGTGCTTTGAGCAACTACATCTGAAGTACTCCAGCAACATCACACTCTTGTTCCACTACCACTCTGATGACCACCAGTATAATTCAAAGAGAAAGAGTAAAAACTCACCTCTAGGTATAAAAACGAGAGAGAGTTTATTCCCTGCCAGAAGAAACAATACGACCAGAATTATAGCAGTTTCTACCCTGAACTGTAAAAGTAATGCTTTCTGTTAGCCAATGAATAAAACTGTCCTTTTTCAGGAAAACCATCTTTCACACTTATAATATTATCTTTCCAATAGATGTGAATACACTGGTTTATTATATCTAGCTTGCCTTTTTTTTTTATGAAGGAAAAGGTACCTTCATAAAGAGAACAAAAAGTATGGGTATTTTTCCCCTGCTTATGAAAAAGGAGAAAAGCAGAGGAAATCTTTCTATATTTGCATTGCTAATTAGCAGAACGCACACAGATAATACAGTGATCAGTACTGTACACACATTTTGAGAGAAGAACAAACATTGCACTATATTTGAATATGCAAGTGTACCATTTGTGTAGTTTATGTTGCATCCAGGCTTTTCCACAGGGCTCCACAAAGGACACACTGGGAGCTCCCGATGGCGGACTGGGGGGGATGTTGGGGTATGATTTGTTTACCCTGCAAAGGGCAATGCAGGGGCACAGCTTGCTTTTCAATGTCATTTTGGTGTTTCTTCACCCCCAAACAAATTTGCCAGCTGGGTTGACTGAGGAAAAGGATTTTAAGAGACTTGTCCAAGGTCACCCTAAGGAATGAGCAAGTCAAGCCACTTACTCAAGGGCACTCAGTGCTTCTGTGGCCCAACCTACCTCCCTCTTGCTTCAGGTTGTTTGTGCCAACCTCTGCCCCCACACCGCACAGCCTTCCCCACACCAGCGGGGCAGTGTAAAGTTCACAGCAAATCCAGAGGAGTGCCCTGCACCATCCATCCATCTTCTTCCTGTGATAAGAATAGTTCCTTAAACCTTTGTTCATGGCAGATGTTTTCCTGGTTTGATGGTGTTTTTCCAAGTGTCAGTGTCTATCCACAAACCATATCTTGATGTACGTCCCCAAGCCTAGATACATGAATAGCTTTACAAGATGAACATAGCTTGAAAAACTGAGGTCAAACCTGAAGAAGGTTGAAAAATCTAGAGTAGTGCAAGACATTATATAGCTTGAAATAAACACTGCCTCATGTCATAGAGGTCATCTCATTTGGACAATGCAGTAACTCTTGGAAAAAATCAGCCACGTTATCAAGCTTGACATAAGCTTTAGTTTCTGCTCATTCACATATGTGGTCTCAACAACAGCAACTACTTCATCTGCAGGTATTCCTTCTCTAAGGTCAATCTATAAAATCAACTGCACAGACATCTCTTTTCTCTTTAATTCCCTTAGTTTCTCTTACCTGAACACAAAGAGTATACAATCAGCAGTAATTTTTCAGAATTTAAACAAACAAACCCATTGTTTTTGCCTTAAACACCTCTTCATTTGCCTGACAAGTGATACATTGAGTATGCACATGAGAATAGAGTATCTATTAACAATGGCATCATCTACAGGGTTTGATCTCCAGACTGACAAGTTCAAACTCTTAGAGGCTCCCTCTCCACTCCTCCCTTTCCCTGGCTAGGCACACTGTTATTCTGTAGGTCAAACCAACACAAAATCATTCTTACGCAGGCAAAGCTCTTTGAGTACATGACACCAGCTCTGCTGCCACCCAGGTTTAGCTTGATCTTTCACTGATCTGACTCTGGTCTTCTGCTCAGCTGGACTCGCTCGTCAGCATGGCAAGAGCTACACACATGCGTGGGGGAAAGCTCCCCAGCCCTTGCCTGGATCCATGGATTTGGAAAGCCACGTCCCTAAGCACACCCCTCAATCCTCACCTGCTGGCTTCAGGGAGGATAGCTTATACATGATTTACCCATCAGCAGATGATTTTTATCTGCTCCTCTTCTTCCCCCTGAGTGTGGCTGTAGAGCTATCTTTAAATCTGGACTTGGACACTTCACTGCATAAATGTTCCTTGCACTGCAGAGAAAATAACTGAGCTCTGCTGTTGGCAGTTCGGCTCTGACATTGTCACCCTGTACCCACACATGCACTGTCTGAGGGCAGGTCACTGCACTTTGTAAGGTCCCAACCACCTCTGTGCAAGCCAAGCACACAGTGACAAAACCCCTGCAGCAACCCTTGCACCTGTGTGCAGATCTTGCCTGCATCCCAAGAGCCCAGTTTACAGCCCTGAGCCCTGTGCTGGGAGCTGGGGATACTGCACATGTCCTTGCAGGTCCAGTGGTCAGCTTCAGTCAACTATCATACTCTCATCCCAGTTACATTAATGGCAGGTGATGAGAAAGCTATTTATGAGCAGTAGTGTAATTTACAGCCCTAAATAATGTATTTTTAGGAAAGTGAAGGTATTATTAAATACTGTCAGATCACAGTATGAAAAGACATTTTCAATATTTTCTTTCGTAAATCTATTTTCTAATTCTAATCAGATTCTTCTCACCAAGGCTCCCTCAGCTATCTGCTGAGGACAACAGAGGACAACCTGTCATCTGAAGCCATTTCAAATACAGTCACAAACAAATACTTGTATTAATATTAAACATGTAGCAGTTTCAAGAGCATGTATTTTTTTGTGTAGAGATCACACTACTCTTTTGAAGAGCCAATAGGGCTTTTGTTCCCAGCTTCTTTTAAACAATCTGGATATTAACTTTTCTACTACCACAAGCCGCTGAGCAACTTCCCACAATATTCTCCAGACAGGTGTTTGCATAAACTGTGTCTTACAAAGACCTTGGGCAGACAGCTAAGGAGTTTTACCTTGCGCATATTAGCAGCCCAAGTGCTTGAATGCCACGTAGGGCCCCAGAGATCCTATGGCTGGCTCCCTGGTGCTGCAGAGCCTGTTACTTTATTGGTAGTACGAACCAGAGGAATGCTATCTGTTGTTCAGAGAAAGAGTTATGTGCTTTGTGTGAGTAAACGTGAGAAGAATGGAGAACAGCATAGCAGCCCATCCCAGCTCCCCACTTTCCCCTCGGTGTCTCTCTGTGGTTGCAGACCTCCCTCTAGTACAAGTTTCTTCTGGTCCCCATGAGAATGGAGAGACAGTCTTTAGCAATTAGCCCAGGGAGGGAGAGGCTAATTGTACCAATTAGCACTGGAACACCAGGTGGGGAGACTCAGAGGCCAGTCAAGAGGGGACTAATAAAATGACTGTCAGGGTCAGTGAGGCAGCACCGTTTGGGGAGAGGAAGGAGACAAGGAGCTGCTCATTGCATCTAATTAGGCCTTTTGTTTCCACTTTGAAACAGTCTTTTCAATGCACTTTGAGGATGGGAGGATCAGTCAGTTCTGTGGCTTGCACCGTCCTTACAGGGCCAGCAGGAGAAGGAAAAGCCCAGGTACATCCACCAACACCAGCCTCACCATCTTCCCTCGCAGCTCGTGCGGCTCAGAGCAGCCTTGTTCTCCCCCAGTCCCCAGTGAAGCCTCTGCAGAGAGCCCCAGAGTTGCTGTGTAGCCACACTTGCAATGTTCTCCCACATTTCAAGCACTACAAGGTCCTCACGGGGTCTTGCTCAGAGTATAATATCTTGCCTAGCTCAGGTTTTCCTCCCTTAGCTCAAGGTTCCTACATGGAAACAACTGTAAATGGAGGGCGCCTCAATCCCCCTGTGCCCTGGATTCAAACTGTGTTACAGTGACACGTGCTCAAGTGACAGAATAACACACCTGATCGCAGTAGATCACATTATAACAAGGTTGTTGCAAAACACTCATCAACCTCGTTTTTGCAACAGCCATTGGTCTCTCCGGGTTTCAGTGCAGTGCTTAAACCAGACTCCAGGACATTTTGAAGTGAGGCACACAGCTCCTTGCTTCAGGACAAAGCCTGGCCCTCCCCATGAGCTACTCTTCCACTACTCTGCATCCATGATCTGAATTTTTACTCGAAAAGTACACTGTAACTAGCTGCTAGTGCTCTAACAACAGCCCAAATCAACCATAGAGAAACGGAACAATTTAAACAATGAAAGCATCGAATCATACAAATTACAAATACCCATAATGTCACAGCTTAACTACAGAGCTACTTACTAAGACTTCTTGGGGGGTGCTTTGTACCAGCTCTTCTTGCTGAGTGCTGCCTGTGGTCCTGTCCCCTCTTCCGCTGCTGTAACTTGCAGGCAGACCTCTGCCCTCTGCAGACCACAAGCTCTCCAGAGCAGGGCTGCATTGAAGGCACATCTGATTCTTTCCACCAAAGGCACCCCGTTTTCTAGAAAGGAAGACAAAGTTTGATGTACCACATGCTGGGACTCTGCACACTGCAGCTGCTGCTCTTCCCACTTACCTAAAGGGAGGACATGTCCTACAGTCCCAGCTCATGGCTGTCACCAAACTAGCCCTTCGCGTGAATGGCACACTCAGTGCCTGCAGCAGGGAGCAGAACTGAAGGGTGGTGCTTCAGCTCCCCCCAAAAGGCAAGAGTTAGGCTGCCCCTTATTTCCCAGCTTCCTCTGCTGGTGAGTGTTAGCACAGCTCAAAGGCTCCACTTCTTGCATGGGGAGCACCAGGAGGAGCCTCAGGGCTTTCGGCTGCCGGGGATGAAGGCATTGCAACGGCAAGACACTTGTACCTCAGAGGTTGTCCTGTTTGCTGCATGAGACTGAGCCCTGTCCCTGCAGCGGCTCAAGCAGCCTCAGCCACCCTTTCTCACGGAAACAGAAGGTGGTTACTTGACCAAATGCTCTCTTTCTGAAGCATAAACTTTTTCAAAACAAACAAGCAAACTAAAAACCCCTTGAGGCTCAGAAAAGAGCAGTGAACTATAAAGACCTAGTGAGACAGTCCAGATCCAAATTAGCGGCACCGAATTGTGGGTCAACAGTGCAAAACCTTTCAGCTTTTTGCTACCAGTATCAGAAGAAATCCAGGGTGCATTTAAACTCCAGCACCTTTCCACAGTTTAACAGTAAATGGCCTATATTGAATAGCTGGCAACACATGCACTCTCCTTGTTTTCCTTCCTTGTTAAATGTTTCCTGGCATGGTGACAGGTAAAGCATAATACAGCTTGGCAATATGGCTTTTACATGGTGAAACAGCTCCTCCGTGCTACGCTAGAGTACATATTACTGTGACAAGGGGCTTTATTCTGAATTATCTGCACATACTAAAAGCCAGTGGGAAATTGGAGGAGAGTTTAGTGAAAACTACATAAGATTTTGTTACCGCTGAGCGGAAAATTTTGGATGGAAATCACGGAGTGTGGGGCTTAATCACAGCTCCTTCTGCTAGGCAGACTATGCAAGGCAGCCCCAGCCATTAAAAATTCACTTGGGAAAGGTGCATGGTTATCCAGCATTAAGCATGTTTCTGTGGCACTGAATTCTTCAGATCGCTTGGGGAGGTAAGTCATCCACTTTTTAACCTGACAGTGCTTGTTGATAAACACAGTACAGAGAACTGGATGGAGCACTTACACAAAGCTGATAGATGAGCTAGATGGAGAGGATTTATCCTGTGGCAGGGGATCTGGTTAGGAATAAAGCTGGGCTGACTTCTAAGCATAGAGATGATCAGGTTATGCACTTATTTCTTAATATATATGAGAGTGATGGAGAGCAGAAACCCACCCAAGCCTGGCTCTGTGCTGCACTTCCTTGGAGACAATCCTCCCCAGAGCCAGTGCTGTGCCTCACAGGGGCATCTTCACTTGGCAGCTCTCTGAAACCTAGGAGCCATTCTGCATTTCAAATTTATGAGACATTTTATATCAGGAAGCTGCTGTTAACAAAGATCTTACCTTCTCTGTGAACTGGAGGTACAATGCAAAAGACATTCTGACTGATAGAAGTTGTTCAGAGCTTGAGCTGCAGAAAATGACTGAGAGAACAGAGAAATTTCTGAGCCAGCAGGTTGTTCTCTTTCTCTCTCCTGGACTTATTTTCATACTCAAAATTTTCTTATTCCTGCTTTGCCCAGTCTGTGAGAGGTTTCATGCAATGGTCATCTCTGGGGTGTTAGATGGGTTTTTTTTCCCCCTGAAGTTTGTTTCTATTTAATATCAAAATGATGTGCTCACTTCATATTCTCAGATTTTTAAACTGATTTTGAAAAATTCAGTCTCAGGTTATTTTCACCATCCCACACCTACAAGAGGCCTCAGACAATGACCTGATAGAGAGCTTGAAGACCAAGAGAATGTAAAGTGTCCGAATGAATAGGGCCTAAGGTTTAAAAAGAGTCTGTGCTGATGTACAGCATTTTATTAAATGAGAAGATTGTTGTCTTTACTGTCTTGGTTATCTTGGTCACCCTGAAATGTCACAGGAAGATAGAAACCATCTCTCTGGTGTCCTCTGTAGAGCAATCAGAAATATTGAGCAAACAAGTGATTATATTTTCTTCAGATGTTGTCTACCACTGGCCACACAGGGCATCCACCATGCAGGGCAACCAGGTAAGCTGCATAAACAGAAGTTAGTACTGGGAAGCAAGGATGAACAAAGGCAAGAAATGTTCTTTGCCATTATTGCTACATGAATCCTGGAGATTTGCCTTAATAGAGATGTTCCAGAATAAAGGTAACTCTGCCAAAAAACTGCAAGGGAAAATGAGAGACCTGTGGTTACCTCAGCCATTTCTGTGGGATGCTTCTTAAGACCTCCAAGTGACTAACACAGTTCTCACCAGTTGAATCTCAGCCCTGCAGCCTTCATCTGTGCTCCATGCTGCATGACAGGGAGCTGACCACACTTTGAAGTCAGGAGACATATTTCATAAGTAGTCTGTCAGCAGAATTATTTCTGAGGCCCTTGATTAATAATGTAGGACATCAGTGATCTCGGAAAACTTTAACATCAGCACTGTACTTGGCTGAACAGAACAGCTGTTGACATCCTTGTTGCTGTTTCTTGGCTGAAGACAGATGTTTGTGAGGTTAGATGGAAAAGGCTGGAGTGTATGAACATACTGGAGTCAGTGGAAAGCACTCACCGCTTCCTTTTCTTACGTGGTGACTCAATCTGTATTCAAGGAACAATATTAGATTATAATTGTTCCATGGGTGGAGCCAGTGGCCTCTCTCAGGAGCTGAGACACTCCTGATACTTGTATGATGATGTCTGAATAGTCCTTGCACGACAGAGAAAATACAAGTGCACTAGGGAAGAGCAACAAATACCATCAACTGCTCTACTGGATTAAATTTTTGAAGGGTGCTCTGGTCTCAGAGTTAATGGAGTGGCTTAATTTTCCTTGAAAGGGTCATCATAAATGCAGGAAAATATAATTCAGGGATGAGGCATAGTATCTGGTGTTGAAAACAGGCTGGGTGTTCTTAATGGCTAAAAAAGATTGCTCAGCAGCAGATCAGGCATGTAAAAATATGACCTCTCTAATGCTCCCAGGTTCAAAATTATTTGCTGGGTAAGTGTCATTTGAACAACTTAAAGCTTCACAGTTTACTAAAGGATGTGTTTTGTATTCTGGTCCAAGTATGACTACACCAGAAAATGCTTTCCCTGCATCATCTGAAATACCAAATGTAAGGCAAAATTTTGCTTCAAACCTCCATGAAGAGCTAAAGCCTCTCCATCCACAATAATATACAAACTACATAGTAAATCATCCTTCTGAAAACATTTCATCCACTTTGTGTTTTCAGTCAATGATTAAGGGCTCCTGTAAGTAAATCTCTTCTTTCTTTCAGGGAACAAAACTGCCCTGAACTCACAGACACTTTCACCTTGAGGATCCCATAAGAAAACAATTCTGGGAATGGAGAGGTAAGAGCACATCTCAGGAGGTCCTGGGGCCCTGCTGTTCTCAGACCTGTCCCCTCAGACAGTCCCACAGAGAGAAACATCAAAGCAGGAAGCAAGTTTCATCCTGCAGAGGGAAGCACCTGTGCCAGAGACGTGCTCAGGAATGATCAGAACTGTTACAGGTACAGAAATTTTGCTGTGATCAGTCTTCATTCAGCTTTCTTCTTTCCACCTTTATTTCTCAGGCTGTGAACTTCTCTGCCTGCACAGGAGCTGCTTCTGTAGCCCCTAAAGAAGTCACCAGGAGCTTTCTGTGTTCATGCTGTGGGAGTGGAGACTTTTTCCATGCTGCCCAGTTACACAGACAGGTG